>NC_079340.1:34554663-34843828 GCF_029582105.1 Oenanthe melanoleuca | reverse complement strand
TCACTTTGACTGTACTCCTGGAAAGTCTGTGGTTCATTGGGTGGTTTAATACTGCAGGTTTAAAAATGAAAAAGTCTCATGAAGAGCCCTTGCGCCCTTTCTTAGAATGTGACTTTTCTCAAGTAAGGTGAAGCCAAGATACGAGCACTGAGGTCTCCTCAGAGATGACTCTCTATACATACAGTTCTTCAGAGTTAGTGGTAGTGCAGCATCTAAAACTGAGCTTGTGCTGCCAGAGTTAAACAAACTTATTCTGAAATTCTGACCAAGAAAATCTTTAAGTTCTGTTACTTGAAGCTTAACTAAAATAATTTCTAGTCTTCGGTTACCAATAGCTTGCAAAAAGTTACATGCAGCTAATTTCCTCCTAATTAAATGTTACCTAAATCAAGGAATCAACATCCGAATCTAGTACTTGGAAGCATACAGATTTCTTTAGATCTTTGTCATTCACTCTTTTCTTCATTGACCCATAATTAATCAATCTGTACAATCTAGACTATAATATATTCTAAACTTAAAAGAGAAATAAATCCACCTTACAGAGAACACTGATGCTTTTGTACATCCTCTTAAAATGGTCTTAGCCTGATATATTGTAAAATTCCTCTCCTTTTTTAAAGCAACTTGATTCTTTTTGGCTAATCAAAAAGGGCCAACCTGCTGTTAACCAGCCATACCGCTGATTATGGCAGACGCAGCTTGAACTCTTTCCAGAACAAACATTCGCTTCTGTAAGCGCAGATTCAACAAACTCCAACTAGTTCCAACAGACATGAATCAAGGATATACAGACAGCAGGAAGATTTTTTTTTTTCTCTACAAAATATCATGTAAGTTCTTCATACTACCCGAAACTACTCTCCCTCTATGTAGTTACTTAAAACATACACTGATTTGGGACAAATTTTAGATCTCTGTATCTCTCTCTTTGAGAGAGGCACAAACTCAAGAGAAACCTGTCATCAGAAAAAATACTGCTAAATGCCTAATGACAAAAATAATATCTTGTGTAACTTTTCCCAACTGTAAGTCACAATGGAATCCCTTACCATAGTTCTTTTCCTCTGTATATCCTTTAGAAAGTGTGTAAGAGTAAGCAATTTTCTCCTTATTTCCAGCACTGCTTCTCACATGTTGCACTTCAAAATGGTAGTTTTCCACATTGGGATATAAAGCATCTATATGACATAGTTCCAGGAAATGTGTAGCAAACAGTGTAAATGCCTAAATAAGGAAACAAAAAAGCAAATTTATTTTGGCAATGATCCAGAAATAAATAATAATAAATAAGAAAAATTAAATCATCTCACAGGTGTCCAGGTTTTCCTCCAAAATACTGAAAAGCTGTCTTTACATTACTAAAGCAAATGAAAATCCTTAAGGTATGCCTTCTACTGTTGGCAAGTACATCTTTTCCAGCTGCGGATTCTCCTGCTCATTTCTCAATAGCAGGAAAACAGTATCAGAAACAAAAGAAAAAAAGAAAATCCATGATGCTTACAAAATCTGACAAGTGTCAGGAATGACTGCCAAATGGTTGCTTAATTCTCTCAAGGAATTCTTTATCAAAAGTACAAGTGACAGAAAGTATCTGAGTTTTTCAAAACAAAAAACTCACAAAAGTACTCTGAATAAACTCTGAGGACAAACAAACACCTGCACACTCAAAAGGTTTGTAACAGCCATCTGAGCTTGATAACATAACTAGATATAGAGGTAAATTTTAGCAATCCATCTAAAATGATCTTCCACTTTTCTAAAGAAGTTTCTGTGACCAATTTCTAAGTTGTTTGGAACTACAAGGTAACCACCAGGTAAAGAGGTTCACCTTTATCATTCAAGCACAAAGCAAACCTGAAACCAAAGTAAATACAGCAAAACTAAACAGACTGGGTTATTCTCTTTCTAGACAAGACTTATAAGCTCGCAAGCAAGTTGGAAAGATACGGTGACCAGGGTAGGGGTTCTAGATGAACTACAGTTAGTTTTCATCACAGTAGCTTGTGTTGCGCTGTTTTGGGTTTGTGACCAAGACTACTGATAACTCCCCTGTGTTTTAGCCACTGCAGAGCAGCGTTTGCACAGCACCGAGAGCTGCTCTCCTCCTCACCCTGCCCCACCAGCAGCCCGGGGCTGTTCCTGGAGCTGGGAGGGGATACAGCCAGGATGGCTGACCCCAGGGATATCTCACACCATACCACACCACCACAATAAAAAACTGTGAGGAAGGAGGAGGGAGGAGGACGTTCAGCCTCTCTGGGAACAGTCAGTGTAAGGAAACATGGCACTGCAGGAAATGCCTGAACATCTGCCTGCTGCTAGGAAGCGGCAAATGAAGTCCTTGTTTTGCTTCTGCATATGGCTTTCCTTTACTAAACTCTCTTCCTCTCAGCCCACAAGTTCTTGTACTTTCACCTTGCTGATCTTCCCTCAATCTCACTATGGGGAGCAGGCGAGCACCGGGCTGGTGTTGAGCAGCTGCTTGGGGTTAAATCACAGCAGCCAGTGAACAGAACTGCAGCTTATGTCAGCACCTCGTTCCTCCATCACCGTAATTCTTACTGCCCACCGGTTATGAAAAATACCAAGAAATTTAGCCAAGAAATCGTCACAAAAACCCCTGCCAAATTCTGAGAAAATACTTTATTTACTTTCAGGATGACAAAATAGTTGTAAGGCTTACATTTCTTTCAAAAGGGAATTACCTTTAAGTTCAACAGATATTCACAGGCAGCATAACAAATGCCAATACCTTCTTCGGCACTGGTACCTCTGCCAAGCTCGTCGATAATGATGAGTGACTTATCATTAGCATTTTGTATGATGTACGTTATCTGGAAAAATATTTAAAGTGCTATAATTCCTATAAATGTGTATTTTTAAAAAGGATTTTTTTTTGTTTTTTAGATGGAACGTAATGCAGAAATTCAAAAACATTTTTACCTTTTCAAAGCTTTCAAACAGCTGTCAATTTTAATCAAGCTCACACTACAGCACTCTTCCACTGAACATGTCACTTACCCTCAGAATTATATCAGTTTTTGAGAGGAAATTGAGAGAGCTTAGGCCCCTACAAATGATTATTTAAAGTCTAAGCAAACCTAAAAATGTTTAAAGTACTGTTTAACAAAGCACTGATTTTGACTCACACTGGAGTATCCTCCTACTTAAGAGATGCCTGGTTTCCTATAAAATAGATGAAGGCTGAATTTTTTACTGCTTTTCAAAGTACACTCTTTCAGTGGATATATACTAGTACAATTTCTATTCATATAACAGAAAAAGGGGCCCTTGGATCTGGATAACTATACTTCATACCTCTTTCATTTCCTTCATGAATGTTGATGCATTTGTTTCAATATCATCATCCATACCTATTCTGGTAAAAATCTGCTCTGCAATTCGAAAAGAACAATACTCTGCTGGGACATAAGAACCTACAAAGCAAGTAAAATACAAGTTTTTCTCATCACTATGACACTTGCCTGAAGAGGTCACTGAGAAAAAAATTACTTCTACACTTGGTTTTATGCATAGCAGAGAATGCATCTTGATAAAGTCTTTAAGACTATACTCTACCATTAATTTATAAGAAAAAACATTATTATATAGATAGGATAATTAAAGAAGCTTATCACGGAAACTTTTCAGAAATCATATGCCTGAAGCTGTTTGTGAGTGTAAAGGGATGCAGAAAAAAAACCAATGAGCTCCAGGATTGTTTTACATTTCTGTGGCCACTGATTTACTAAACCCAAAAAATGTTAAGTTTCCCAAAATCAAGATTATGTTGCCTTTATCAGACTTCAAAGCATGTAGTTTTATCCAACAGGAAAGAGCAGAAACCTTTCGCCAAAAACTTCACACTCTGCTTTATTCATATTTAGCTCATATCTTTGAGAGCAATTCCTCAATAACTTGCAGTTATTGAGGACTGAACCCACAAATGCATGATTGATAAATTTTATTCTCCACTGCTAAATAGCTTCATTCTATAGAGTTAGATCTTTGACTTGTGCTACCTTACTTTTAAGAAAAAAAGTCATGAGCAAATCCTGAATATAGGAATGAGTCTGTTGGACTTTACAAATTGTTGGTTTCCTTTTATAACTTTAGTCAGAGAACCTTGCAGTATTTGTTACTACTTTTATCCAAAGTAGTTGATTGTTTATCTATTAATTGTACTTGTCTGGAAACGTGCTTCTCTGTGTAATTTAGGTATGCTCAAGGTCACGTGTTTCTTCTGGATGACTAACACACATGTCTGACCAGCACACTTACACTGGTAATGACACTCACTATCACTCTAGCCTAAG
Organism: Oenanthe melanoleuca; assembly: GCF_029582105.1. Taxonomy (NCBI): domain Eukaryota; kingdom Metazoa; phylum Chordata; class Aves; order Passeriformes; family Muscicapidae; genus Oenanthe; species Oenanthe melanoleuca. The sequence continues at coordinate 34,839,509 of NC_079340.1, read as the reverse complement.
GTGCTAGACTGGGTTATGATGCTCCAAAGAACTAGGGCATGCAACTGTCCTTCTCTGAAGATAGACTGGGGAGACTTCAGGATACACAAATGGTGCCCCAGAAGTTTCCAGTGGCAGATGAAAAACCTTAAACAAGGTGTAAACACCACAGGAGCTGGTAGAAGAAAATGGACTACAAATTACCTGTTAATATTTTATTTAGATATAACATTATTCTGGAAGCTAAATCATTCAACTAGAAATATTTTTAACTAGAAAAAAATGTGCTGCAGAAGATGATTAATATTGTACACTCTTACTTACCAATCTGTGCCATAATTTGACAGAGAGCAATCTGTTTCAGGTATGTTGACTTTCCACTCATGTTTGGTCCTGTAATAATGACAAAATTGTTGCCCTCTGTCAGGTACGTGTTGTTAGATACAGGTTTTTCCATAGCTATCTTTTCAAGAATGGGATGCCATCCCTGCTTGATTGCTAAAGTATCAGTAAATTCTGGACGAACTAAATGATAAAAAAAAGATGTAAAAGATTGAGAAGTTAGTGTGCGAACCTTTACATTATTAAACTAGTATGTTTTGAAATAGTTAAATCTTCCAGAGCAGAGCTCTTGGGAAGAATTACCAGCCACTTTCAGGTACAAATTCTGATTACCATGCAAGCCTTCATCATTTATGACTACAAAAAGAAGCCCATAACTAAAACTTTATTTCTAAATTAGTGTTCTGTAGTTTTGTTCCCTAGTAAGTAGGGCTGGACTCCAGTAATAAAAATGCAAAGAGCTGAAGTATTTTTACAAAGTGCAGGAGCTGTGGACTTCTGTTACTTCTACATTTGTACCCTGTATTTGCATGGTAAACAAGAAAGTAGCATTCCTTCTATTTTTGTTGTATGCTACCATATTGATTATTTGGGAATGTACCATGCCCACAAAGATCCAGTGGATGCTGGAACTATTTCTATGGATTTCTGTATGAACACAGTTCTTTTCCGAACCAATTACATGTGACTCCTCATTCTGTGCTGGCATTAATGGAACAGAACAAAGCATAAACAGAGAATGTCCATATACTTCATGCTCTTAAACAGAACATGTTTAAACTGTCTCTTTGGAGAAAAGTGACTGGGAAGGCTTATGGCAGCTAATCAGCAGAATTTAATTTCAATGAACAGAAGGAGAAAGAACATCAGCATAAAACTGGCAAAGATGGACCAGAGACACTCACCTACAGACTACTGAGACACAGAAAAAGAAATGGAACCAGACCAAACAGCCTGGTTATTCTCCATCAGAAGGGTCTTTGCCTGGCCCATAACAGAATCAAAGAAGAAACTTACCATAATCGGAAAGAGTGCAGGCATGGGCAAATGAAAGCAGCATATCCAGCATAGACACAATGTCAGACAACTTGTACAGGCAATGAATGTGTTCATAGATCTCATTCAGTAGTTTACACACTATTCTGAAATAAGACACTGCTTCAGCTGTTGCACTGCACATCCTGCCACTTTACACAACTTACAGAAATACAGGAACTATCGTGTTTATACCACATACAGTAGGATAAAATGTCACTCATAAAACCCAATCACGTCTACCAGATGTGAACAAACGTATAAAATTCATGAAGTAAATTAAGATCCTGTATCATCATCTCAGCTGACGTTCTGCTGATCAGACACAAGACACATAGCTCAGCTACCAGCAGCTTATATGAAAGCTTCACACAAAGAATGAACTCAAAATACAGCTATCGAATCAAGTATGTTTCATTAACATGTGATTGTGACTCTAATTCCCTCAGACTTTCATGTTAAAAAAAACCTACATGGTTGCTAAAAAGAATTTCCATTCCATTGGCAGGTAACATTACACTTCCTAAGCTGTGAATTACAGGGGAGAGCAACATGACAGGCAGCAAGGACAAGATACAGAAATAGACAGCTCTACTCTAAATATAAGGAACTGACTAAAAGTAACGATTATGCATTACTGATATGAAACACATTCATATATGATGACCACTTCTATTAATAAATGCAAATATATTTGCAATCATGCTTAATACAATGCACAATTTATGGGTTTTTTTTGTCTCAGGAGGTACACTTGAACAGTGTTGCTTTAGACTACCTCTGTAGGTAGCCATAATTTAACAGAAATATAGCTTTTAAAACGCATGTAATTAGCTGATAATTGGAGAAAATAAGCATGCTTAGCAAATATTATATAGTTTTAACAGGTCTTACAAGTAGGTCATGTGATATATTTCTCTCAGGGACTCCTGACATCTTTCATTCATTTTTATTAAATCTGCTGAAGTGAAGCTGTACGTGTTTTTAATTTTCGTGATCTATGGGGAATTAAAACCAACAATAAGAGCTTGCCTTACTATCAGAAGGAAAAACAGCTTCTAGAAACCAAATTGGAAACCATATGGAGAAACAAAAGAGAAAAAACAGTCCAGTTTCATTTTTACTACATATCTTTTTATGAAAATTCCATTTAAGATAACAATTAGTAAGATATACAACTTTATTCTTACACAAAACATAGTTGCATGTACATGCAAATTTGTGATTATAGAACTGAATATAGGGTAGTTACAAAAGCATCCCAATTAAAACTCCATTTACTTCTACGTATCTTCACTGAAATTAATTTTTTTGTTGTTTACTGTATAATGTGTGCTTTTTTAATATATTATACATCATAAATAAAGTGTATGCTAAGTGTATGCTAAAACATAGTTTGTACAGATACCTTTGTAAATTCTGAAGGAAACTGGCCATTAGGTAATGTTGAACAATCAGCATTCATCTGGATAAAAAATCCACGAGCAGAGCTGAAACTTGTTTTCATTGGCAGACTGTACTTTTCTGCAAGTTGTGTTATCATACCTACATAGCAGACGCAAAAATTTCACCCAGATTATGAATGTTTGTGTACTCCCCTCCCCCCTACATGTGCTGCTACAAAGATGGAAACTGCTAATGGAAGGTTTCAGAAATACAAACCAGCACCATCTGTATTTTTCACTACGTATGAATGTAGGATTAGAACAAAACAGGATCATCATGTATGACAGGTGCTAAAATTTCTGATGCTCTTTTAGGTTTCCGACTACAGACTAAATTAAGATGGTCCTTGAGCTAGAAGTCAACAATTTATAGAAAAAGAAATCAGTTTCAGAAGAATTTTTTTCCTTCTATTTTGACATAATGGTAAACAGGAAGGTTACTGAAACACAGTAATGCACATCATGCTAAAACTCATTTTGTTCCTATTTTCCAACTCTTACTAGCTTAGCTAAAAGGTAGTCCACAGATAGATCAAGACTGCTTAAACTATAATAAACAAAGAACTCATCTATTTTAAATGAAGAAGCTAAAACAAAGATTTACATGTTTCATGCAGAATGTTTTAGGTTTAGTAATTCTGTCCCATTATTTCAACTTTTTTGGACTTTAAGAGGACAAGGAGTAACGAAGTTGGGAATACAGAAATCACAAAGTAATTATTCAATTTTATTAAAATAAAATTGAGTTTTTCTCCAGAAATGGAGAATCTCACTTGCTTATCAATGACAATCAATTCATACCAATACTAAAGACTTTTTGCATATGAGAAGGATATAAAACATATAACTACATTAGAATTACATGGCTTCTATAGGTCAAATGCAATGTACTTTAAACTCCAAAAACATACAAATTTTAGTTTAGAAATACCTGCTATGTCATCAACAATTTCCGTGTATGTTCTACGGGCTATGTCAAGGAACTCATTGATGTTAGGCTTAACAGCGTAGCACTTCTGGGTCCTCATATTCAAACATCCTTTTGTGTATCTTGTATCATCATTGATTACACTTGTAATCTTTTCAAGTATAATTCCAAACCTGCAGTATCAGTTGTATCACTAATTAGATACATAATACTTCATAATTTTTACTTGCAGTATCATTGGCAAATTACAAGTAGCAGTATTACAAATAAGTGAAGCTAATTTTAAACTTTCTACTGTTAAAACAAAACATACCATTCCTATTTTCATCTCAGAATGAACCATGACTATACCAAAGTCTGACTAAAAATACTATTCACATCTTTGGAAGATACTAATTATTTCTCAAATATACATTTTTTTCAAATACACGACACTTGATTTTTGCATAATTATGGAGACTCTAGGAAACCACTACTCTTGTCTTTCAAGAATTGTTTCTGAGGGAGTTCAGTTCAGCACCAACTCCACTATCACAGCTAGCTCTCTTGCTTTTATCCTTGGATTCATTAGTTGAAAATTAGATTTGCTGACAACTGAAATCAGCTTTAATCAAATGAATTGAGATACACCCACAACTATAAAAAAGCAAAGATGCAACATCTTTTATCCTACAGGCACTTATGAGATGAGAGTTTCTAACACAGTAGCTAAGTATTATGATAAATACCTGGTATCTTCAAGAGAACTGTAATAAGCCTTTAGCAGCTGTGTGTTACAGCTTCTTAAAGCAGCCTGTTGAAGATTAAAATATGGACATGACAGTTACTGCTTTTTGCAGCCTTTTTAAAAGACTGAAAGTTTTCAGCTTCAGTGAGGCTAATCAGCAGTTGTAGAAACAGTCTGTGGAATCTGAGCAGGAGTTTCTGTTCAAGGTTTGTTACATAATCAATTATTCAGGTAACGCAGGAACCCTGCTCTTAACAGCACAGACAAATGCGTATTTCCCATTGGCGGTAAGGATCAATGTACTGTGCTGGCAGTATTGTGTTCTGCAATTATATTTATTTTTCACTTTATCCATCCCTTCCAACTTGAGATAGTCTATGAAATTTAATAAACTGCACTCATAAAAGTAAGGACAAAATGATTTGTACTTTATTTTTAAAAAAAGAAAAAAATAAGAAGAACAAAGACCACTTACTTTCAGAGGTTCCACAAGTTCTAAGGTATGTTTCAGGTAGATTAAATTAGTTATTTTTGATTCAGCAGTTTTAACCTGTTGAAAAATTTTCCAAATATTGGAGGTGTTTGTATGACTGCTCTAAAAAGTATTTAAGAACTAGAAGAAGTCATATTTTTAACAGTAACAGGTTTATATATTTAACAAAAATTCCTGAAATGCTCCATAAGCTCACTTCGACAACTTTGTGTCTGCACAAAAAATGCTTACCTAAATTTTACACTGCCTGCTGTGATAGTTTGTCCATCAGTAGTTAAGATTTTCCTGTTTGAATCGATGACTGACTCTAAGTACACCCTGCTAGCCCAAGCTGTGAAAACTTTTCATCTTCTATGGAGACTTAACTCTATACAAGCTCTACACAATTTGTAGACTTTTTCAAAGCAAATACATTATATATTATAAAGAAGCACACCACCTTTCCCTTTAATGCTGTTACAGAAATTTTAACTGAACTAGTGTTAAAAGTGAATCTCTGCACGATACACTTAAGCCCAAAGGCAGTAAATCATTTCACCATTGACATGACTTTTCAAGTACTACATTAAGCAAGATCAGATGAAGCACAGTTTTTGAAGTATAAGGCTTTTGTCCCATGGAGTCCCCTTGAAGTGCCAGATGTTATTTATAAATAACATCAATGAATCAATGAACATCATCAATGAACAGCAACGAATATGAGTTTTTTTTAAAAAAAGACAATTAGTCCCTCCTAGAAACTCATGCTTTTTCTTAACTACTTTGTAACTGTATGACATAACTTGGAGAGAGAGCAGTTATTAAAAAAAAAACAAACAGTTGACTTTTCCAAAACTATTTTTTAAAGTACTGGACTTGTCTGCCCAGGGAGGTGGTGGAGTCACCATTCCTGGATGTATTTAAAAAACAGACTGGATGTGGCACTTGATGCCATGGTTTAGTTGAGGTGTTAGGCCATGGCTTGGACTCTGATCTTGAAGGTCTCTTCCCACCTAGTGATTCTGTGTGATTGACAACTTCCTTAGAATGAGAGAATGCTCATGCTGAACATACCACTCACACATTCAGTAACTTAAATAAGCATGTCTTTTGCATGAATAGTAAGCTCTGCTATACTGAAACCAGCCAATGATGAAAACACTGCAGTAAAAATGTCTGGTGTACATCGTCCTATGCACACATAAAAGCATCCTGTGTGACAGCTTCAGTCATGCAGATGAACTCATGAATTCATGTTACGTATTTTTTACAAGGAAAGCTGGGAGCAATAATCATGCTGGGTTTTGATTATGTCATTAAAGAGATTTATCTGCATTTATTACTGTCCTGTTTGAGTCTGTACCTGATTTAACTACAGTTAGACAAATCCTTTATCTAAGCAGGTAAATCAGCATGTGAGAAGATACAGAGGTGAAAGTTGTGAGTATCTAAGAAGCTGGCACACAAACATAAACATAAGGAATCATCAACCTCAAAAGCAGTGGCAGAAATATCCAACTCAAGGACAGTAGGCAAATGTAACTTTTAACACCACAGTTTCAATATGATCAGTGGAAACAAAGTTGAGGTTCGGTAACCTCGAGCTCACTATAGTTAACTCTTGGGTCTGGTCTCAACCAAGATTCACTGGTGAACTACATGTATTTATTCCATTTGGTATTTGTTATACATGTGTTAACTTACAGACTGACATGTGAGGCAAGGTCTGATGAAAAAACAATCTTGCTTTTAGACATTACAGTTCCTAGGACTAAGTCACTAAATGCTTTTTTTTTCATGCTGATGTGAAGAAAATTCCTCTCATCTGAGTACTGCTGAATAAAATGTACATTTATGAAGAATAAAGGTGGGGAGAGATGAAAGAGTAAACATTTTTGGAAGTACATTTGCATAAACTAAGATTAATTATAGATATCACATTTATATATTGCATGTTATAGACAAAGAATTCATTTTCCAAGGTGTATTTTGAAACATACTGTATCCTGCTTTGGAATCTGTACCAAAACTGAAAGTAGTTGTTCTGTATCCAGGAATTTTGAGATAACTGTAAAACGAAAGTAGACACATCAGAAATGAAACTGAAACTTTGAAAGCACACAGTAACTCAGCTATACTAATGCTAATCCTTTCCTTACAATCTATTGTCACAAATTATTGACAGGGCAAAAACTAGCTTAAAAATAGACAATATCTGAATCCTTTTGTCATAACTATGCATATGACTTAGTACACCTTAGCATGCAGTGATTATTGTAGGGACAGACTTCTGTCCATTCAGAAATACTTTTTTTCTTAGATTGAGTCATATTTCTCTCGTGACACAGATAAAGATTACAGATAAAGATGATCCAGTTTCAGGTGGACTAATTCTAGTATTGTATTTTACCTTTCTCTGGACCATGTTTTATGAAGCAACAGGAAAAAAATATTTATATGCAAGTCTGACTTAAGCAGTGTGTTTGCCTTTCCATGTATGCATTATATATACTTGTACACAGCAAACATAATGCACAGCCAGCCATGGTGGTAAAGTGACAAACTCCAACTCTTTCAAAAAGCAATTGGCTCATAGACTTCTACACACTTGAGCAGAGAAATTAAACTTTTCTAAGCAAAATACTTGAGAAAAGTAACACTATGATAATACAGATTACTTCAAAAAGTGAAGCGCTTGCTATGCCACCTAACAAACAACTAAAAATACTTTTCAAACATACTGAGTCACGCTATACACTTTTCTGTATTAGAAAAAGTATGTTTAAAAAAAAATAGAGTATTAGGTATTACAAAATAAACTGATACCTGCTTGAAGACCAAAAAAGAGCTCCTCATCCTGGAGTAATTCCTGAACACAGTCCAGTCGTGTGTTAATTGTTTCAGCATCAACTGGAGGTTCCAGGATATTGGACCTAAGTCTTCGACTTCCACCGGGAGTTTTAGTGTAATTTAAAACACCAAGAAGTGTGTGACCATTCCTTTGAAAACAAAACAGATGTGGAGAATATATGCACCAAAAAAAAGAGATGGCATATGTCAGGAGACATTTACAGGCAAGAGTATCCTACAAATCTGAGGCCTGCTTTTGCATGCTTAGCATCTCCCTGTTGGCCACGTATATTATATGAACTACTGCAGTTAGGAAGCTAGGTAATTCAACATAATTTAATAACATATTAGCCCTCAATTGTATCAGTATAGAAATACATTTCTACTTAGCATTTTATTCATATTTTGTAGTAGTATTCTACTGCAGTGGTAAAGTTCACATTTTCCCTCTCAATAAAACTAATTAAAAAGGAACAAACCAAACCCTACACAAGGAGGCAAATTATCAAGTTATAATCAGAGAGATCAAATACTAATCAGAACAATTTACTTGAAACACATTTCTGAAAATAATTTAAAATAGACTTAGTAGTCAAAAAGAGAAATAATTTTTGGTTTTATTATTTTTAAGAACATATTTCAGTCAACACAGGAGCTAAATAACATACTTATAACTTGTGTAATTTGGCTTTGACATGTTACATATCCCAGGGTTTCACACTTAAGGGTGACTGCACCTCTGTAGAATATGCCATCTATAATATTTACACCTACTACACAGTTCAATGGTTTTAAAAACCTGAAATCTTCTATGCTATTGGCTGGAAGAAGACCCATGAAACAGCAGGGCCATAATAACATCGTGATTTAAACCATAACTTGAATAGGAAGAAACCTGATACAAGTACGCAAGACAAACACTATGAAGACAGGTAGGCAGTAGGTAGAGTGAGCAAAAACACCCCAAAATATCACGGTATAAAAAAGCAAAGCAAGAGTCAAAAGAGTGAAAACAAAAACAAAACAAAACACAAAACAAACAAACAAACAAAAAAAAAAAAAAAAAAAAGGGAGGAAATTCAAACCCAGTTGTATTAAGGGTGCATTTACCATACAATGCAACCCTTAAGTGACAATACTTCAGTGGAACTCCACATTTGGGAGAGTATTCACAGTGCCCATCTTTAGGCAACAGAGGACTTCTTTCCCTGCACAGTTAAATGAAGAGGGACAAGTCCCTCCAGAATTAAGACTGGCACACAAATTTGACTTAGGTGTTCCCAGTGTGTGCCTGTACTATTCACTCTTACTTGCTGATACCTAATACAAAGATATGTAACCAGGCTTTGGGGCTAAAATCTAGGTAATAAAAATAGATATGTTTGGCTGATTCAAATTTGCCAGTGGATCAGCAAAAATTCTGCATCAACAATACTAAAAAAGCCCCCAGAGAAACTTCAAGCAGTTTATTTACTGTTGCTCAGCTCCTCCTGTAAGCACCTTCCTCTCAAAACCATCTGTGAAATTAGGAACAGAAACATGTATTTTCAGAAAAATATTGCTCCAAAAGTACCTTCCAATATAAGGAATTATGTGGTTCTACTGTATCTCCCCAAGGACAAAACTCTTATGAACAGTAGTGGGAGAGTCAGCAATGTCTAGGCTCCCCCTTTTATAGCAGGGTGGACATCTCAACAGAGGAGGATCTCAGAACCCAACAGGCAACAAAACACAAGTTCCAAGTATTTCTCTTGCTAACCACAAGTGCAACAGTCTGGAGAAGGGAAGCCTTGAAGTTTCTTCTGCCTACAAGGCAACCAACTGCCCATGAAGGAAGTGCCCCAAGCATCGATCTCAATGTGGAAAACCACCATGCAATCAAGTACCACACTGCACATTCCCATCATTACAGCAATTACTCTCTTTCCCACCATTAGACCTAAAACAAAACCACTTTTCAAGGCTGAAGCATGTCTCTTGGGTAAAAAGAGTAAAATGTAGGTGTTTAAATTGAACATGAGAAACTTGCAGAAATATTGCCTCTTTCATTTCATAGTCTGCCAAATTTTGCATAAATAAAATTTTAAAATATATGAATAAAATATAAATATCAATGTAAAGATGACTATGCATAATCTCTTTCTACAATTCACTTTAGGGTTTCCTGTACTAGAAATTTTGTGCTGAATTGTAACATACTTCACTGTCAAAATATTTTTTTAGAAGCTCTGAATGGTATGTAAGTTCTCTCACTTAGGAATAAATGTAATGATCTGCTCTTTGACACAAATGTCAAGGAAACTTAGCGAAATCCATCTTTATCAAAACATAACTTGGAAAAACTATTCTTACCGAGAATCTCTGTTATTAATCACTAGTTCAAGATTTTGTGCTGATGATGAATCTATCATAGCTGTTTTCTCACTCCCCTGGAAACGCACCTTGAGTGATTTAGGAGCATAAACGGCGTTTTGAATAAATTCAACATATTTTAGCAAAGCTGCAGCAGCTGCGAGACAGTAATACCTTGGAAAAAAACAACCTTTTATGAATGTTGAATACTATTACTGAAATACCGCAAAAGTAGTGCACTACAGCAATAACACTCACACTATTCACTTTGTGGCTTGGCAAAACTCCTCTAATTGAGAGCACTGAAAAAGCAGTATATTTCAAATATGCACAAAGCCATGTGTAGTGAACATATATTCACGCAAATCAAATATTCATCAATGTTTGAGTCTCTCTACAGGCCATACTGTATTGCTGGGATTGTGAACGTACATATTTCAATAGACACATGGGACTTGAACACTGGTCACCATTGTATCAATACTTAAAATTAATTGTTGATACATAGAAAATGCTTGCTGAGCCCAATAAGAAAGGCAATCATAGCTCCTGAAAGGTATCTTTAAGGAAAGAATGAAAAAGATGAAGTGTGAAAACTCAAAAAAACCCACCCAATCATGTAACAGGCTTTCTATTTACATTTCTAGATCTATCTAGAACACTGCTGGGCAAAATAAAAAGAGAGCCCCTTTATGATTTTCTAACTTTTGCAACATGACACAGACATTAATGAATACATAAAATGATTTTGTTAAAAAACTTATTTGGACACAGTATGCTTTTCCTGGCTTAAACATACTTTGATTGGACTTCCATGAAAATGGTGCTAAATTCAGATGCACACAGTTGTTCTATGTACTCCAAACCCTTCGTTTCATTGAAGTATTTTCTCTGGACAGTTGTAAAAGTCACATTCTGTGAAGATGGGGATGAAAGGAAATAGTTTTAAAAGTTACATCAGAGAGACTTCTGTATTTTTCTAATCTTACATGTTTCCAAGAAATTTATCGACTGATTCTGCAATTTTTCTTCATAGAAGTATTCAATCCAGCTTACTAGCACAAGCAGGTCAATGTCACTGAAGGTGTGCGATGCACGAGCGATTTGATGCACATGAGAAAAAGAGGAGAGAGGTCAGCAGGTAGAAGAGCACTCAGGAAGAAGCCATCACCTCTGTAGGCATGAAGCAATTCAGGTAGCAATTAATAGGTTTTTTAAAGGTTCTGAGGCTTTAATATTCATAAATTACTTATACCAGTACATCTCATACTCTTTTACCCTGACAGTGCTCTTTTTCCTATTCTATGATGCATCAGCCCCATTGATTCATCGGGTTGAGTGAACAAGGGAGAAACAAAAGAGAATGCTTGATTTTTTAATTTCTGTATCTTTCCTAGGTTCTCTATTACCCAAATTACACAATGCCACAAATTCAAACCTTTCAGCTTTCATCAGCAATATACCTATCTCTGTCATTGTCAGTACTGGAAGCAGCAGCATGGGAGCTGCATTTCGTTTATTCACTAACATTCTAAAATTAGACCTGAAAATCAAAGAAAACAAAAACTATCTGCACTTAAGATTTTAAAAGTTGTGTAAAACTCTCAAATCAACCATCATACAAGTGATCAACAACAACTCTAAAACACTGAATGAAATTTAAACCTTACCTTGAAATGCTCTGTTACCAGACTGAACAATTTTGTTGTATTCCCCACATCACAAGCAGTGTTTGACATTATTATTTCTAGTGGTGTTAAAATCTTGAGTTTAGTAATAACCTGAACAAAAAATTCAAAATAGTTCAATAAAATAACTATATAATCAAAAATATTTTAAGCAATAATGAACAGCAATAACAAAATACAGAACCCTTGTATTTTAGAATCAGTTAGAGTTCCACATTTTCTGCTAACTTCTACAATAATGAGTCAAATTCATATGTATCTAAATATACACAAAACTAAAATAAAAACAATCAAAATTCAGAGCTTATACCCTGTTGAAATCAAACAGATTTGAACACAGAATCATGTTTTCCCTTGAAGCAAGAGATAAAAATCTAAAACTATATTCCATGGCTATGATGAACAAGAAGAACTTATTTCACCAGATGGCACTTTCTGGGCTTGCAGCAGAAGATTAATGGTGCTCTGGATAATGAAGAAATGCAACGTATCTGAATACTACTAACCTTTTGACTGAGACTAGTTTTTTATTTTGTTTTAACCTCCTCTAGTAACATTTATCTCAGTATTACCATGGCTAAAAATGTGCATATTTCACCAGCTTTACATTATGCACACGCCCTGTAGGGATTATTAGTAGACCGTATGCTCTTCTACTGTATAAGAAAAGACAAACAACATTATGCCTTTATGCTCATTTATACCAGCATTCACAAATTCTCAAGGGAGAAACACAAAAAAACAGATTACAGTTTAACCGCTTAGAAGTTAAGATGTGCAAGAAGGGACAGATGATGTCCCAATTAAAAGGCAAACAAGCATAAAAAACACACAAAATAAATCATCTAAGGGCATTTGGGTTGTCACTGCCCTTCATATCTGCAAACCACTAGAAGTTTTTTTTTCCACAGTTCAGAAAATCTCCAAGAACTTAAAGAATACAAGAAAAATTTCCTGAATTTATTTGCAGAACATGCAAAAACAAAAGTAAGCACAAGAAAGAGAAAATATAGTAGGTTGGATACCAATCACTAGGCAAAGGATGAATTCTGAGACTGTAAGAAAAAAGCTGATCAGCAGATAAGACAAAATTGTAGAAAGGAGTAAGATGAATGCATCTTTACAAACAGATTGTGTGAATCTGCTTGCAGACAGGGTTGGACACTTGTAGAGAAGGAAGTAACGGGACAAAGCATCAGTTTCAAAAAATGTTACTAATGGACACAGACTGCTGCTTAGCCAAGGTAATGCTCTACTCCTGAACTTCAAGAAGAACAAAGACTTCATAGGGTTATGAATAGTAACTTCCTCATCCAGGGTGGACTTAAAGCTAATCTCAATGGTCATGTATCATGTGTTATACAGAGGGGAACATATTAAGGGGCGCATTTAGAAGGCAGATCAGACAGTCTGTACCATCCAAGTACCTCAGCCAATAGGGAATAGCAAAGATTCTGCAGCCAGGGAGACTAGGATAAAAAGGAGGGTGCAGTCCTCCAACAGTTTGAGAGACCCCAGGGGGAGATGCCCCATGGCCTCTCCCTTTGATCAAGAATAAAAGGCACAGGACTCCTCTGTCTCCTCCATGGACATAAAACTCTGATGACAGGAATTTCTTCATGCATTGTTAAAGGTGGGAGACACTAAGGCAAGAAATGAGGCTGTTAGGACATTTCCTGCACTAGGGGAAAAGTAGCTGTACACTAGCATCTCTTTTTTTGACTGGATGGTGAATATGCTATCAGGTATGAGCACAGAACACAGAACTCATAAAAATGCCAGCTTTTATAATGGAAAGGCAGTAAACAATGAACAATCTGACCACGGCCTGAGAGGCAGCTATAAAGGATGTTCAATATGTAGCTGTGTGTGTTAAGACCAGAACAGGCTTTAAAAGCACTAATGCTTAAAAATAAAACAAAGAAATCCATTTTACAACATTGTACATTATACAACAACCAAATGTACAACAATGTTGTAAAACATACATTGTACAACCTTATACAGCACCTGCTTTAGCAAACAGATGTGATGGTTGTTTATATACTGAGTCAGAGCTACTTACTGTCCCAACAGGGCTTTTGTTTCTTCAAAAATTGTGAAGATGCTACAAGCCCCGTTATTTTCTAGGACACATAACTACAGCAGAACCATGAAATAAGACGTTTCACTAATGCTGTTGGTGCATAAACCAGAGTTTACTCACCAAATTAATGTAGAATATGCAGTGCTGGCTGTAAATTGAGTGAATTTCATTTCCAACTGAGACAGAACATTTATGCAACCAATGCCAGAACTGTAATTACTCCATCACACACACAAATACATATTTATGCAGCTCTGTTCTCAGAGCTTTTGCCTGATGAAGGATATTTGCAAGTTCTACTACCATATATTGCCCAATGCTCTTCAAAATGAGGCATCTCAGTCCCACCAACAGTGTATTTTGCAGAAAGGCTATTTTTCTTTTGAAAAACATTCTTTCCTCTTTAATATCTGAGGCATAGTAAGGAAAATAGCAGTCTTTTCAACACTGCAATTTTCTAGAACATTACTCCCACTTATGAGAAATCTCTTCCACAAACTAGAAATTTAATTTCCCATTAGTCATAAGCTTTGTTCAAGAAAGTAAGTCACAATAATCACCCTATAAAGTACCTTGGCATAAGTTGTATTGTCTGCAAATTGTGATAATATCATCTCGGGATTTTTTAAATCTATACTGGCCATTCCTACTTCACCTCTGGCAAGTCCTCTTCCTTCTACTACAGCTACAATAACTGATCCAACAGAATGAGCAGAAACTGCAGAGGAGGATGTAACTGTAAAATAGTCGGATATATTTGGTTACATTCAATGCAGAACAATGAAAGATTGATCAAGGATCATCACAAACCATAGAAAATGGATAAACAAATATACACATGCACGAAAGAACCATTATCAGTTCAGTCTTTAAGAACACTAAAGACTGAATTGATAATAATTAGTCACACTGTGAAAGAACTAACTTTAAATCCCATTACTTTTGCATTTCCAGAGCAGATATGATACATGTAACATGGCACAAAGCATCATTACCCTCTAACACCATTTTGCTCATACGAAGCACTGCAAAATTGAAAAACATCACTGTGCACATCTCTGAATGTGCCAACATAAAACACATAAAACTTACATCAAGAACCTTGAGAATTAGATTATATATTATGTCCAATCCATTACAAGCCTAAAAATAAACCCTGATTAGAGATATGCATGAATTTGGGCTCTTTAGTGACCACGCTACTGTCCACAAACATACTTTGATTATGAACAATTTTAAAAAAGTCTGAATTCTAACTATGCTGATTATCCATACATGAATGCAAAGTAAGTAGCAAGAGGATGCAATACCAAAACACCTTTTCAATACATAAAGTAGGTTTTTTTGTTGGCGTATTGTTCCTTGGCATCATCCCCTGTGGTACAAAACATGTTGTGTTTTGAGTTTGTTTTAGTATCTTAACATATCACACTAAAAATTCAACTGTTTAATAAAATAACGTCAGAAAAGTAAGTTGGACTGTTTCCTCTAAGAGCTGTTAATCTTACCTGAATATCCTATAAGAGGGGTATGGCTTCTGCAGCCAGATCTACCAGAAGAGAGAGGTGTTTTTCCTATACGTGTACTATTCAGGCCTTGCACAGAAGAAGAACTAGTGAGATTCAAAGTGTTAGCATTTTCTACACAAGAACTTTTGTCCCCAAAATAGGATTCTGAAGGGAGAGAGAAATAAGTAAATTATGAAAACAGACACAATAAATTTTTATTCAGAAAATAATATACAAAAAACAGCTTACAAAACTTTATTTTTTATTAGCAGAAAGAGATATATCCAAACAAAATGCCATTCTATGAAAACTCTCCAGTGTATAAAAGGAAATAAAAGTCAGACTGCTTTGAAAACAAGCTTGCATTAATATGATTATTTTCTACAATGAGATTATGTGCAGTGCCAAATAAAAAAATTCTTTACATTATTGAACTGAAATAACAGAAATTACTTTACAAAGTCTCGTTTCATATTCTAATGAATTCTAGATTTATGAAAGAATGCTATAAATCAACTTTATCTCATATTTGCCCATTATTTGAAAAATCATTACCTAAAACTGCACACGTTTATGAAAACCTTTTTTTAAAAGCTGAGCATTCCTTTTAAAAAACAGGACAATAAAAGAAAACCAAGAACCACTTGGAAATGATAACCCTTTGAATTTATGGGGATCAAGTCACAGAAATCATATTGTAATCTGTGATGTATTTGCTAACAGCAGCTTCTTTTACACATGTATTTATGATCTACCTATGTTTTTAAATCTTGCAAAATATCTTTGTCTCAGAACACTTTCGAGTTCCAATAAATTACTTAAGTAATTCACTTGTTAATTTTCTTGAAATGACTGAAGACATCCTTTATTTAGTTAATTGGTTTTTTAAGATTAAAAACATGAACGAAAATATAAACAGCAGATCCACTTAAAAAACTCTAGGTGTGATAAAACATGCAAACACAAATGTTTCTGTTTCTTATAGTACATTAAAAACTGACACACAAGACAAATACTTAAGTATTGGTTTTAGATGATAATTAACTGCATGACTCTATCAAGGTTGGCTGGTACAAAAGTAACTACAGTACTGGGGTTCTGGGGTTTGTTTGGGTTTTTTGGAGGGTGAGGTGGAACTTTCTTTGAGTTTGGTTGAGAGTTTTTTTAACCTTAAAACTGTGACAAGTGATAAAAACATTAGCTCAGACTCTTCAGTTAGAGACTTTTTTAAGAGTGGACACATCAGCATTGCAATTCATACTGATATTTTTTTAAAATAGCGTTCACTTAGACTTTGGCATAAGTTCAGTCAGAATTTTGACAGAAGACACTTCCTGTAGAAGGTACCAAATCTAACATAACAGGGGGAAAACAGTAATTTTAAAGACCAGATGAAACAAACCACACACAGATATTTCTCAAACTCAACATTTAAGTCATGCTCTATTCGAATTAGCATTCTGTTTGGGGTTTTTTTAGGATTCTTCAGTAATCATATATATTACCCAAACCCATTTTACCTAATTTCTAATTTATACGTAATGGGGATACATATACATCTGAATTCATTGCAGCAAGAATTAAAATTATCTCCAACTCTTTACATAGTTTCTTTTCGCCTGAAAACAGCATGATTTTTACTTTTTTTGCTGCGCGCCAAGATACAGACTTCGATAGTAGATTCTTCTAAAGGATGGCAAATAGCAATATTGCATTGTATGTAGGAGCACAACATTCTTACCACACATCGAGAGCACAGACACTTAAAACTATTTCAAAGACCAGGCAAAAAATAAAAGCAAAACCAAAGAACAATAACAAAACTTCCATAATAACCAATAAATCAAACATATTCCCAAAACTCATAACCAACGTTTCGGTTCTATCCTGTAAAGCAAACACTGTGCAGCAGTTCAGACACATTTGAACTGAGAACTGAATTGAGAATTCTAAAGAATATCCAAAGAAAATAAGAGAGATTTCTTTAAAGAAGTGTAAGGAACGATTTCCATTGTCCTGGCCGGCTAAATGAAAAAGGTCGCCTTGATGGTTAGTCGCTGCAGCCCCGTCTCAGTAAGGATGGCTTTGAGCAGCTCTTTCGGAACCCGACCCGATCAAAGAGAACAGAAAGATAACGAAACAGAGGAAGGCCCGGGCAGAGAACGTACCTCCCCTTTCGGAAACCGCCGGCTTCGCCGCGCTGGTTCCGGCAGCACGGCCGGCTGCGAGGTCTTCCCCGCTGGAGCCGCCCGGCCGTGCCCCGCGGTTGGAGGAGGCCCCAGAGCTCTCTGAGCTGTGCGGCGTCTGCAGAAGCCCCAGGGTGTAGCGGGGCGTCTGCTCCGCCCGCCCGCCCACACCGGGCGTGGAAGAGCCGCGGCCTGTGTAAGAATCCGAGGTGGTCACCACCCCGCCCCCGCCCGCCATGGCGCGACCCCTCAGCAGAGCCCCCTCAGCCCCGCCCCTCCAGCACGGCCCCTCAGCCCCGCCCCTCCAGCACGGCCCCTCAGCCCCGCTCCTCCAGCACGGCCCCCCCAGCACGGCCCCTCAGCCCCGCCCCTCCAGCACGGCCCCTCAGCCCCGCCCCTCCAGCACGGCCCCTCCAGCACGGCCCCTCAGCCCCGCCCCTCCAGCACGGCCCCTCCAGTACGGCCCCCCCAGCACGGCCCCTCAAGCCCCGCCATTCCAGCACGGCCCCTCCAGCACGGCCCCTCCAGCACGGCCCCTCCCGCCTCCACACTGCGAGATAGGCCCTGCTGGTAGAAGTTGTCGAGCTGCAGCTGTAAAATAATACAGCAGTACACAGAACTGGGTTTCATTATAAATACTCAAGGGCCCCAGGAACACAAGGAAAGTGCTCTCCTCTTTAAAGCAAGGGTACTGCCTTTAAATGTAATTTACCCCGCATCAATTCTTCACCATTCACAGTTTTAAGAGGCACTTCAGCAATGTTTTCTTCCTGCTCAGGAGTTTTGATACAAAAAGATCCCCATATTAATCACAAAGTTTGCTTACCTCTGTAGTTGTCTTAAACACGTGCTTGTAAAAATGTTTTAGAACACTAACACTGCTTTGTATAGTAGCATCATGTAACATATGCCACTAAAATGTTTCAATCCACATTTTGACTAGGCACAATTTTCTCTGGCACTAAATACACCTTATAAAACACTCCATATACTCACACCTTTTTTAACCTATAATTTAAAAGATCTTTAGAAATCACAACTGACTTACAAAGTTACAGAGATGAAGTGTAAAGTCTTTGCCAAAAGTATCTAGACAGATCAATGTACTACCACACTACCCTGAGGCTGATCTACCCTATCTTAGTATTGCTACACCCAGGTGTGACGTGGACACCCAACACCGCAAACACCGTGACTCTGAGATGCGATAAGCGCATGAGCAACAATGACTTCCAGAGGGAATATGGCACCCACCAGCAGAGTCCAACAGTGCCATGACAGTGCAGCTGCTCTACAGCAGCCCCAGAAAATGGTGACTGCTGCAGCCATCAGGGGAGATGTGGATAAGAGCGATCAAAACCAGAATGATGGATGAGCAAGAAGCCGAGTTTTAAGACAAAAGACTGTTATGGACATGGGAATTCAATCCCTAGAGACAACTGCGTCGAAAGAGAACTCACAGAAGTGGAACTGAAGGTGCCACCCAGCTCACCACTGTGAGAGATGACCACTCAAAAACATCTACACGCCAGACAGATCCACACCTTAAGCTGGAATTACAAGACAAGAAAGGCTCGACAGGCACAATGCTGATGTGGCAATGCATAGAGACTCTCGGGAGGGCTATCAAGGTGCCTAGTGATCACTAAGTGCTATGGAGACCCAAGGAAGGTACAGTGTTCAATGCAGAAGACAGACTAACAGAGTTTACATAACACAGGCACATGCTGGAACTGCCTTCCCAGGCATAGTCCTAACACCATGCTGAGAACTAACCTGCTCCCTTGATCTGGTCCAAGGGAACTGCTCCTGAACAGCTCTCTCCCCTAGAGTGACTTTAAACCCCTCCTTGCAATTCCCAACTTTGCCCCCTCCCACCAGAGACCTCCCCCCTCAGCAACCTTCCCTCACCTTCACTTTGGAGGAACAAGGCTCTGAAGCCATCTTCCTTGCTACTCTCTGCAAGCCAAAGCAGGCGAGTTTCAGTACCACCGCCCTGCTCTAAGTCACCTGCTGCCCGTGCACTCGGGGCTGAGTGCATGCACTGCCCGTGGTTGTGACAGCACCATGGCCCTCAAGACCAGTCAAAGCTCCCCCTCGTAGCCTTTGTGTTGCGTCCCCTCCCCGTGCCGATCTGAGCTCCCCTGCGGTGCCACTTTCAGCATACAGGAGCCATCCACACCTACTGAGGCGTCTCACTTGCCTCACCTGTGTCCACTGGCCCTTGGCATCTGCTCAGAGGGAGACACACCCCACACCCCATCGTGATGCCCCTGTGACCAAGAAAGGGGTGCAGCAGCACTGCATCCCAAGCACAGCGTGTCCACCACCCACGCCAGGACAGCAGCGGAGAGCAGCGGGCAGGAAAGGAAACGGCGGAAGGAGAGAGCGGTAGCACACCAGGACCCCTCGGTGGTACCGAGCCGAGGGCTCCTGCAGCCGGCGGGGAGCTCTGGCCGCCAGCTGTGCGGCGGGGCTGCAGTGCACCACGGCAGCGTTGGTGCAGCTGGAGAGCTTCATTCTCCACAAGCCATCAGCAAAATGCTCTTGGAGTAAGTTTTATAAAAAACCAAAGAAAAATAAACCTTTGATACAAGTAACAAAATTAATGTAGTAAACAATTATGTTATTTATCTACAATAGTCAACAATACAAAGAAGTAGATATAAAAGGTTTCTTGGTCAAAAGCTTACTATACATTTGGAACATCTGCCCCCCCATCTCAAGAATGATCAAATACAAAGAAATTAAGCATAAAGCTTTCTGTCCCTCAAAAGATGCCATGATCCTAAGACTGAAGGAAAAAAACCCTCAAAAACAAAACTATTGAGTCTGTTCTCCAGAACAGATACTTGAATAAAACAAAACTAAGGAAAAAAAAAATTAAGCTCCATCCACCACCAAACATATTTGCTACAGGGAAAACTGGGATAAAAAAGGAATGTAGTCAATACTGAAATCCTTCCTTATGTTACTTGTATGATTTCAAAAAATCTGTCTTTAGGAGAAGTGAGGTCAGTTTGCAGATACGGTCTAAGGAAACTGAAAAGGTGGGGAATTTCTCACTGATGGGATCATTTTGAATTCATTGTACTGCAAAATCACCAAGGACATGTTTTTGAAGACGAAAAACGAACTCCTTCACCAGAGATTATCCTGAAGCCTGAACATCTTCAGGAAATAATTATACCCCTGGGTTTTCTCCCCAGTGTTTTTAGTTGGCATTTCTCTGAGGGAGAGGGAGGCTTTCATGAAGATACTTCATGCTCCCATGCTCTGAAAAGTCAGAAACAACATGATTGTTCCCCCTCAGCAACCACTTCGTAGTTAAGAGTCCTTCAATTCCCACTGGTCCACGTGCATGGATACGTGAAGTACTAATTCCCACTTCAGCACCTGTAGGAAACACCCAAGATAAAGACAGTTAATCTTCTGATGATGTTCACATAATACTAAATGTTTTCGCACCTCTAAGTAAAAATGCTGCCTGCCTTTCAGAGACTTGCCAATCTCTGCTCTTCTCCAAATACCAGTTCCGTTTACCTAAAGGAGAAGCTCGAGAAGATTAACTACTAATTATAAATTGTAATGTTTATACTTTTGGCTGCTAGTTACTTTCAGAAAGAAAGGTGCAAGAGAGAGAGAGGTATCTCTTACATTGTTTTTAGACTGATCTAAGGGCATAATCCTTAAAAAAAGAAAAAAACTAAACTAGTAAAGATTATGATCTTACGTCCTTTTTCATCACATTAAAGAGATTTTGGAAGACAACTGGAATTTTTTAGTCACGCTGTTCAAGCTGACACAGTGATAACGTTTAGCGGAGACTTCTGATTTTCCACCTCATCAAGGAGTGTTTCCCTTGCCTTCTGCAATTCACAGTAGGTGCACCTGTTTATTTAATCAGTTGATACTCAGTTTGGTTCCTGCCCTCCATTCCTTAATTCTGCACATTGGACAGCATCTCAATCTGCCCAGCAGGACTGAAACATCGCATTCTTTAGAGCATCATTAGAAAGAGAAACGAAAGGAAAGATGTTCAGCAGTTTCACATCCTATATTGCATTGTTCTATCACTATATGCATGCAGCATACTTTACTGCAATTGAATAGAGCTTCAAAGCTTCACCTTTTTGTACAGTACCTTTCCTGAAAGCCTTTTATTAGACAGTAAGATAAGAGACTAATCCCGTCTTTCAGGGTTCATACTGCCACATTTTTCACACACCAGAAAATTCTGCAGTCGCAACCTCGCAATATCTTCCCTCTTACCAAGTCCAAACCTATAGCCATCAGAGAATCGGGTACTGGCATTCCAGAAAACACAAGCACTGTCCACGTGCTGGAGGAAGAACTCTGCTGTTTTCTCTGCAAAAGAAGCAGAGACAAACATAAAATCCATTACATACAGAGAGATCAAGTGTTCCAATAAACACAGCATAAAACAGTGAACATACGTAACAATACAACTTTCAAACCTTATCAGACAGTACTTCAACAGCCTGGGCTAAACCACACTCATTTTTACCTTCCTCCTAGTATGCTTATCAAGTAGACACAATTGCAAATCTTAGAAGAAGCTCACCAAGATTAGAAAAAGCAAAAATTCCAACTCAATTCAGTTTCGTCAAAGAGAGATTTAGTTGCATGACTGACGAGAAAGAACAGCTGCCCCACACAGCGTTTGTCATTCAAACTGAGACACTTAAGCTACAGTCAGCTCTCCATTAGTCTCAAACATGGAATTATTCCAAATACTGAGAAATCCTAAACTCAATTCCTCTTGCAGGTAACATTTGAGAACTATGATGTAGAAATGCCACATGCAAGTGTGTGAACTTGGAGGTCAGTAGCCCTTAGCAACAAGACAGACATTCGAGAGCAACTCTATTTCCAGTATAAATCACTAGTTCACCAGGTCCTGTGGCAGTGGTTATGGTATCAAATGCATGCCTTTTAGTGACATGCATTTAAGCTCAGCAAAAAGTAGAGAAACAGAAGCCTACTTGACTCACACTGGCCAGCCACAAATCAACATGACCTTACCTGCAGCTTATTCTCAGAAGTTCTCAGCTTGGTTTGGTTGGAGAGTCAACCCTTGTCTTGGCACAGCTCTAGTAAGGTTTTGAACTGGTACAGACCCAACAGACAAACTACTACAACTTTGCACTAACACCAGGAATTAGCAGTCAAACCAAAACAGCAGCTTAAAGAAGGAGCTAAGTCACTAACCATTCTCTGTGATAATAACATCCGTATGGGAACTTCCATACTTGTGGATATGTTCAACAGCCTCTTGAACACTGTCCACCACCTCAATGCAGCACTCCAGGTCTCCATACTCTGTGCGCAGAGATTTCACTTCTGAAGGACTGAATGTCAAATATGATGCAAACTTTGGGCCAGCATGAATCTTCACCTGCAACACCAGAAACATTTTCTTTGTTGCTACTGACCATACCAGAGCCTTTCAGATGAAAATGTATTTTCTTGTATTCAATATAGGATGGATAGCAGTCCTGGTGGTACTGTGTTTTGAACTTCTGACTAAAAGACTGTTAAAAACACACCAATGTTTTGGCTGCTGCTGAACAGAGCTTGCACAGCATGAAGGTTCTCTCTTCCCCCCTGCTCCATCTCTGTGCCCCTAGCAAGAAGATTGGGAGTGTGTAGGAAGTTGGGAGGGGACACAGGCAACAGTTGACCAGAACTGACCAAAGGGGTGTTCCATGCCATATAATGTCATGTGCAGCAACACAAACTGAGGGGAGAGGGGTTTTGAAGAAGGTAGCCATTGCTCAAGAGACTGGCTGGGCATTGGCTTTTTTTGTGGCAGACAGCAAGTAATTAGCTTTGCCTTGTGGGTGTTTTGGGGGACTAATGGGTTTTTAGGTCTGTTTTGGGGTTTACTTTTTTACTGGGTTGTTTCCTCCTTTTTGTCTCCTTTCTTCTTCCTCTTTCCTTTACTTATCAAAGCTATCTTTCAACTGCCAAGGTTCCTTGCTTTTGCTCTAATTTTCTCCTCCTGTCCCACTTGGAACAAGGGAGAGTAAGCAGGCAGCTGGATGGTGCTTCACCAATGAGTGGAGTTAATCCACAACATGCAGGCAGTGTAAGAAAAATACACCTATACTTTGGGAAACTTGGCACATAGGTGAATTAGCTACAAGGTACAATAACTGACATGCTAAGCTGGTTGCCTACCATGACAAGCTCCTAATTCAGGACTCACTTAAAATTATTTAAAGCAATTGCATCACTTAGTCACCAGGCAGAAAAGGCCAGTACAGTCCTAGCCAGTACTGCTAGGAAAACAGCTTTTGACAGCCTTCGTTTTAAGACAGCAACTGCAATGCAGAGAATAATAAAAGGAATGCTTCCAAGTTTGCACCTACAGAAGTCATAAGATCTTGGATGACTTTTATCCTTTTACTTTATAAATTGATACCAGCCCTCTCTGAAGCACATCTCAGACACAAATGAGTTACTGGGTCCAAAACCAAAAAAAACTCACACAGGTATTTTTCATTTGTTATAAAGAAGATTTTAACACATTATCAACTTCTGCCAAAACACCTAAACAATGAGAGATAATTTAGAACAGATACAGCACAGAAATTTGATGCAAATGAAACACAAATTTTGACAAGACAAGCATAAATAGGAAATAAGGCATAAGTCTACTAAATGTGAAGGCTTTTAAGACGATCTCTGGAAACCAGCATTTTCTTGTGCAACTATAAATTACTTTAATTTATAATTTAATAATAATTTAATTTATATACATATACATATATATATATATATATATATATAATATAATTTATATTATAATTTAATATCTTTAATTGCATTATCCTGCCCAATATTTGCATGTTTCCCATTGTCAGGTCAGATTAGACAGAGGTAATATCCTCCCCACTGTATAAGGAGATGGGTTAGGATTAGAGATGGAAATGCACTAGTACTTATACTCCTTTCACCCAAAATACAAACATCTACCCTGCACTCTACCCTTCCCAAGAAACAACTAAATAAGACATTAAAAAGCCCCAATCATTGAGAACCTGCTCCTTGACTACTTAGTGGCTTCTTTTACTATAACCCTTTTAACATCATCAAAACGTATGACCTCTCTATCCTGCATTATTCACTGCCTGTGCACTCTATTTGTCAAATACACAGCACTGTGTGAAAACCCTTGATTTATGTGCAATTCACTTCTTCCTGATGCATCTCTGCTACCTTTACTGAAAAAACATTGCTTGTGTCTAGACAACTGATTAGTACACTGGCCTTTTGATAAGCTTTGACATACCAGGAGGGAAAATTGGTAGGAATAAAGGGCATGCAAGAGAAAATTTTTAAAACCCATGTATGAAGCAAATTCAGAAAGGATAAAAAAGGGAATTCACTTGGGTAAGAAGCTAAATTAATAGATTCAGGAAGATAAGGCTTTGCATCTGGCTGGATTTGAAAGGGTAGAGAAAGGGTTGTGTATATGCTTTTATGGCAGAAGATCATTTTTGCTATATACAAGGAAGTATATAGCAAAGGTAACCCAGTAACAGCCTGTAGCTGTTACTGAATAAGCTGCTTCCAGATCATTTCTACAGGAACACTTGATGCTGTATGGAGAAGCAAAGTTCACTGACATGTACAAAGACATATTTGGATAACTAAAAAATTATGCTGTGTAAACAGGGCTACATCAGCCACACCAAATGCTTCCAAAATTTCAGAAATAAAACCAGACAAAAATCACAAAACAAAACACAAGTATGAGGGACTAACCTGTTCTACTCTCAACATGTCTATGACCTGATCAAACAACGGGGTTCTCAGCAAGTCTCGATGAATTAAGAGAGTTTCCAGAGCATTACAGGCAGCAGGATATTCACACTTTGAGTCTCTGACTGAGGTTTAAGAGTAGATAATTGGTTATATAACATTTACAACAAAGATTTTGGATATTATATAAATTATAAATTACCACAACTACATCGCATACTCCAAAGTTCAATTATACCCATGAGATTCAAGTCATCCTCCCACAGCTTACTTATTCGTGTGACCTTCTCAACACTGGCATCCGTGTCAACATAGACATGACAGATCCCTTCACTGTGTCCCATCACTGGGATTCCCTTAGCAGCTTTTTGGATGTTTCTGACTAACTGTGATGAACCACGTGGAATGATGAGGTCTATCAGCTTATCCAAACGGCAGAGATCTTCTACTTCCTCTCTTGTGTTCACCTGGGGTAGTTGCAATATAAAGGGTATACAGTTTGAACTCTCAAGTTTTGCCCACATATACATACTATAGCAAAGAAAAAGATTTAACTCTAGGCACTTACCAGTTGCACTGCATCTCTGACTCCATGAATAGAGAGTGCTTCTTGTGTCAGACGATGAAGGATTTGATTGCTATGTGCTGCCTCTTTCCCTCCTTTAAGTAGTAAGCCATTTCCACTGGCTATGGCCAAAGCAGACACCTGTCAAAGGAGTTTATTATAGGGGAAAATAAACCCTTAAAGGTAATCTGGGTCTTCTGTAAGAATAACACCCAATAACATAAAATAAAAGCAGGATTTTTTTTATTTACTCAATCTAGAGTTTTCTTTTCATGGCTCCGAAAAACCATTACAAGTAGCAGCACATTTAACTCCAGAAATTAAATGTGCTAGTTTCAGGAGCAAACTTGAGTTTTCAGGGTACTGCTGCCATGGGGAGACTACAGTGAAAAAGTCAGAGGAAACTATGGACATAGGGCTTCATATGAATTGGATCCCTGTGTGTGCAATTACTCCAAGGAGAATAATTTTAGGAGCAAGGACTCTTGTCCCTAACCATTCCAGCAGAGAGTGTGTTCTTCCTACAGGAAGGAAAAACATTTTCATCATGCTGTTGAAAACAGCAATCATAAATAGGTAATACTTGCTCTAAGTGTGGAGAAAAAAAATTTTGAGACAATAGGCCCAGCATCATCTCTGCTTCCATGTTTATCACCAGAAGAAACTGACAGATACTGCTGCCCTTCTGTTTAAGGTATCAGATTTCACCATTTAAATCCAGCAATGCAAGAGGTTTTTGTTCTTTTCTACCTCAGAGTATGTCAGACACAATAAAGCACTTTTCTAAACCTATTTTTCTTTTGCATCCTTTTTTGTATTCAGCATCCCAACTTCATTCACAATGGCCTCACAATTTTTCCACCTACTTAAAAAAAGTTTAAAAGCATTCACTCCTTCAGAAAACAAAATCGCCTACTCTCCAGAATCTCAAGAATAAATAAACTTAGTATTTTATGTTATTTTGCTGTATTTCTATCTTCTGGGAAAGATTATACATATCACTATCATCACCTGTATATATCATCATCAAACCTACACTCATTAGAGTACATACTGTATGTTATTGAGATGTTGATGCCAAAATTAGTCAGGCTCACACCTAACAAGAAGTTAGCTTGGTGGCACATTCTAGATCCTGGTTCATGAAATAACCAGCCAGATAATCATTCCCCTTCTAGTATCAAATGGGTAAGAATAATCACAATGCTTGGTATTCTACCTCATTTGAAAATAATAGCGAAAAATAAGAAACACTTTAGATAAACACACTGAAGTATAACCGTCTGGGAAGTCTGCCTTACATAACTATCATGTGTCTTTTTAAGTTATATAACTTAAAAAACCATTTGATTTTATTTTAAAAGTACCTTCTAAGTATCTGCCCCTCCAGATCAGTATCACAAAGGAAAACTAAACAAATAAGCTTATTTAAGTAACGGGGCATAAGATTAAAATAAAGGTTTTGACATAGTTAGTAAAAATGAAAAGAAAAAAATACCAAGAATTAAGACACAAAAATAAAAAACTTGTGTAATTAAAAGTAGAACACAAGATAAGGGGTTTCAAAATGGTTCAGTCTCAAAGACCAGTAAAACATGACTATACTTCAGAGCAACAATTGGATTTGGTGGAATCTATACAAAACAGTCTCTGAAGGATGCTTGCAATTTCACCCTGTAAGTATTAGAGGCAAACATGTTGTTCGTATATGCTCACTTATTCAATCTTAACCCAACCAAGCATAAGATGCAGTTGTAAACTAAGAGGAGGGAACTGCTCCTCTCAAGCAGGTACAGGATGGGATTGAAATCATACAATTCAAATGCAGAGTTATCAAAGATGACCCTCTGAAATTTCATCAGGAAGCCGGATGTGAGTATGAGGATAGGAGGCTGGCAAGAAGCAAAACAACTACCAAGTCAAGCTATCCTAAGTCTGTAAAACAAAGCAGGGGAAAAGAGGGCAGGGCAGGGAGTCAGTCTGCTGATAAGATATAGCCAAGAGAAAGAGGTAGACATGAGCTATGCAAGGCAAGAGATCTAGCCTGAAGTCCAGAAAGACAGATGCAAATTCAAAAAGGTAGCATACTGGTTATCTGCAACAAACAGAGCTGGTAGTCAAGGGAGACTAGTGCCTTTTTGTTTCACAGGAACTTTTCTTACAGCATACTCCTTTTCACTGTGAAATAGGGACTACTCACAAAAATCTGTCATGAAGTACAAAGCTCTCCACTGGTTGAGCCTTACATCTTCTTGTAAGTGGCTGTACCCACTACTTTCTACTCAAACACCTGCTCATATACTAGAGAACTCCTCAGTCAAGCTTCTTAGATACCTAACATTGATAATGGGAAGAAAAGCTGCTAATCACAGTTTGGTTTTTTTTTTGCTTTCATTTTAAATCTACTTCAGTTGCTCAGTAAAGTATTTGGGAGTTAGAAAGTAAGACCAATGTTGCTCCTGCAACATTAGTTCAGCACCCGTATTTTCATGCATTTGATAACAGCATTTACTTTCCACACAGTGCTGAAAGGGAAGGCATATGCCCTTAACATACCCGACTTATTCCTGGCATAAGACAAATTATTAACTGAACACTGCAGAAGCAAGCTCTGAAAACATCTCTGCTTAAAAAATAGGGACGCCAACACAATCAATTGTAGATAAATCCAAGCAAGAGTCCTTTGAAACAATACTTTTTGTAGTCTCTGCTTGCTCGCCAACAGAAATACCCAAGAGTGTAATCTACCTTCCTTACAAACCTGTGGAAGACAGTCAGGACGAGATTCAAAGATCACGAGAAGGACCCCAATCGGCACTGTCACCTGCTCCAAATCCAGGTCTTTTGCTATTCGAGTTCGTCGAATGACACGGCCGACGCTGTCCTGCGAGGATGCTGCAATCTGACGCAGACCAATAGCCAAGCTGTTCAGCTTTGAAGTAGACAGACTTAGGCGTTTCAACAAAGGGAGTGCTAATCTCCCTAAAAGAAAGAAAAAGCTGTGCTGAGGATAGATTGGTCTTCCTAGGCTCAAGCAGATGTGACTTAAACGAGTGCTGTACCTAAGGAAAATTAAGGTGTATTTCCCACACCCTAGCAAGTAATCTGAGATTAAAAATGCACAGCATCAAGTCTGGTAGTCACAATAAAACCCCTCAAATATGATGACAATTTCATGCACCACATTTTCAATTAATGAGGTTTAAGAGCTTTGTACATGAAGCAATCACACAAACCACCAACATCCAGAAAGATAAGGTTTGTCCTATTTCATGTACTGAATGCATGACTGAATCTTTTACAAATTTCTACCCTTGCAGTATTTCTGGAAGGTCGAGGCAATAATTTCATATTTCTGCCTTACCAACAGAAACAGCAAATCGCTGACACATGCATAGCTTTTTCTGTGCAGACTGGGCAAGAACTTGAACTTTCTAGTCTGAACACGTTCAAACAGTGAGTTAACCCAGCAATGTCCCCTCAAATACTCTGGTCAGTGGTGCATTCCACAGACTATTACAATTCACGATGTGTCCTTTTCATGTATTTGTTATGCCAACATGCATACATCTCAACTCCAGCTTCTCAATGAATGCATCAGTCTAACACAGAAGAATGGGTCTCACCTGAGCCACCTAAAGAGAACTTTCCTCAATCAGAAGGGGACAACTGATGCTTTGGAGAGCATTAATTTAAGTGTAGAGATGATAGCCTTCCCTTCAGGAACCAAACATTACAGTAACCAGCCCAGAAAATACTCACTTTATGCATAACAGTAACAGAGATATTTGTTCTATTCTTTTTGGGATTTTTGTTTTTGTTTTTTTTTTTTTTACAATACACCACTTGGTGTTTTGCACTGCCTCAGTATCTTCTCTGATAAAGGCATCTGTTTTATGCAATGAAAGAGGCTGCAGCTGTTTACACTGACAAGCCCTCAAAGCCCTGGGTTCAATAATGTGTATTGGCCATATTGCCCAATCCCAGGTGACAGAAGTTCTAGTTCTGCTCATTTGTCTTGAGGCCCAGACACATACAAGATGATAGTATTACTATGGAAGGATTTGAAACAGTACCTTTATTTTCAGCCTCCTCTAAGTCCTTTTTGTTTGCTAAGAGAATTTCTTCTCTCTGGTCCGTTAGTAAATCAGCAAGACGATAAATAATCTCTGCTCTCTGAAAGAGAAAACATTTCTGAACTGACTTCTTATTCAAAGTCCATGCTGTTTGACATCTAGTTCCTATAGTCCATTCATGCTGACCACATCCTCTCACTATCTTAACTCTCCCGATACTTGGCCACCTGATTTTTCCAGCCTGTATCACACTGAAAAAGAAGACCAAACACCACTTCAGCCTTTACCTTGCTTTTAATTATCTTGCTTTCCTTGCCTAGTCTTCTTCATCAAAATCACGTCCTTCAACAGCACCTTGTACCACATCATACCCACGCAGCTGCAGAGTAATTGTCCACAGCTCCACTTTTGTACACATGTTGTATGCTAAACTCCACACAGGTGTGAATGGAGCAATTTATTCCAGTCAATTCTTCAGCAGCTTTGATCACAATTCACTTCTGTGTGCTACTTGATGCAATCAAAATTTTTATAAACCCCACATGAAAGCCCATATTACTTCACAGCCCCAAGGAACACGATCTTTTATTGCTTTTCTCATCTTTAAGCAGGCTACAATACAAACAATGGATCTGGCACAGAAATAATAGATTCTTGTCCCAAGGGACCCATTTATTTATAAGTCTGTGTTGTAAAACTTGCCATGCATGCACAGTATTAAAAATTTGTCCATATTGTTCTGTCACCTGCTCAGGCTGTAGAGCCGCCAAGGTCCTGCCACCAGCTCGAGCCATTTCAGCCTGCTGTTCTACAGTAGGGCCTGCAAAAAAACCCAAAAATATCCTACACTGACAAAGCAATAGCATAGAGAGAAGTGAGCACTAGCCTGTTCATCTTCCAATTCTTTGTTCAGAACATGAAAGCTAGTGCAGTTTTTAACAGACAAATCCAAGTAAAATGTTGTACTCTCAGACAGAAAAGTCTGTACCTGACACAAAAATACTGTTATGGTCCCTACATACAGAATCGCCACAAAGATTCTGTCTCCATGTCACAGCAAGTGTGCAGCATGTATCAAAAGGGCTTGGCAAAGGACAAAAGAACAACAGAATAGCTTAGACTCTAGGGCATAGTAGGACACTGAAAGAAAAGAGGCAAACTTTGAGAAGTTAAAGTATCCAGCTGACAGTCCACAGGGACGGACTTTAGCTACTTACCATATTTGTGACTCGGAATGGGATCACAAGATTAAAAGTTTTACTGCTGATACCAACTTATTATAGTGGGGCTAAAAAAAAAGGCACTTGAGCACATGGACACCGAGTGCGTTCAAAGATGATTTCACGAATTTATACAAAAAATCCATTAAGGATTACTATACACAAAGAAATTGACTTGGTTTAAAGTGCAAGTCAAAAGTATCACTCCAGAATCTATTCTGCTAAGGTGATAAATCTTTGGTCTGATTTTATCCAACAATTATTACACAGTTCCAGCAATGCAGTGGCAGGAAAACATTCCTACCTACCATAACAGAAGACTGAGTTGTAAAAGAAATTAATGACAAAAAATAAACCTAAACACTACTGTAGTTCAGCAGCACATTCTATATCCATATTTTCACACTGAAATCATAGATACTGGATGATAACTCTTAAGACTACAAAAGGCAAACCTTCTACTCTACTCATTGCATTCTTCAAATGCAAGTCTGATGCACCAGTTTATGAGCTGGAGTGAAGAAGAGCAGGGAATTCAGCAGTTTCTATCCATACTTTAGAAAACACCTTTCAAAATCCATTTTGCAAGCAGAGGATGGTTTCCCAGTTATTGCACAGCTCTGAACAAATTTTAATTCTAATTTTTCAGGAAAACTCTACAACTCTCAAGGTACACATTAACTCTGTACTCACCTGCAGGTTTTACCTCTGAAAAAAAAGTTCCAACTTTTTTCCCTTCTACAATATCTGTGATGACATGACCTGAGATCTTTGGGTGGGTTCCATTTGCAATCACTACTGAAGTGCCTCCTTGCAGGGCCCAAAGAGCTGCTTTCACCTACAGGAAAGGACAGAACCAGTTGCAAGAGATTCACCAGTTATTTGAATCACCACTCTCAACAAGACTTCTTGGTCCACTCTGATGTCCAGATTGATTGCTTATACTTTCAAAGAGCATTCAACACACTTTGGCAATCTCTGAACTTCAGTGTTGGAATACTGACATTTGCTTAATCCTTATGTTAAGTTTATATCAGGACTAGCTCATTAGTAAGGGTCCTTTGAAATCCCTGTGTACTAACTGGTCCTAAGATTTTCCTCTTTGCACATTTTTGAGCAGAATATGATTTCTCTCAAATCCCAGATGCTACCTGCTGAAGAGGTACTGCCAGTGGTTTTCTTTTGTCAATCAAAGTATGGGCAATATTATCCAGTACTACACTTAATTATGTGTCATCTATTTAATTGCAAAAGCTTCTCTGCTTACTCACTTCTATGCTTTCCTAATATTGTTCTAAAATTTGGTATTACAGTCCACAGTCAGTATGAGACACAAATGCAGATAGACTTATCACATCAAACTCGGCTACCAAAAGACCATCAGCTGCTTCATTATTGCTCAAATTTCACACTGAAAATCGAGATTTGTTCTTTGAGCCACCATCTGTTTCCTGTTATTGATGCTACAATTTTTCAAAAATGTCACCTATCTTCTCAACTGTAAGCAAATATTTGTTACACCTACATCAAAATTTGCCTCTATGTGACTCAAAAGACACCAAGTAACTCTAACTGACTGTTACTTTTACAACAAAAGTACTCTCTGACCTTGGCAGCTTTACCTTCAATACCTGGAATTGTTTAAACTATCCTAGAAATCAGATAAGGGAAAGTAATTTCTGAATAAGGTTTGTACATCCCATAGTTACAAATTCCTCCTCCTTTTGCCACCTTCCAGTCCATGCTCTGATACTTAAAGAGTGAGCCTTACCTGATTCTTCAGAAAAGGGAATAATCAATAATGTAACTGATGAATAATTTTATTTTGGTATTTTCCTGCTTAGTCAAGATCTGCTTTATTTTTTACAGACAACTTTCCAGATACATGCCAGGGAAATCTGCATGTTTGTATATCAGTGTCATGAGAGGCATATGCTGTCGCACAACACACCCATGTTTATGTACTCACAGCAATGAATACTGAGACCACCTGACTATACACAGCACTAAAACACATTAGCACTCCCACCTCCACTAATCTTTCACTCAAAAACTGAAGTACCTTGGTCTCCACCAATATATCCTTCAGAAGTACACTGTACAAACTCAAAAGAGAGGGAGGTACTGTATCAGATTTAAGAGATGGGAATTCCCAAAGTCTTTGAATTATCACATAATAAAGAATTGAGGACTGACTCTTATTTTAATTTAAAACACTAGAATACAGTTCCAAATGTCACCTTTTAAAATATATTGGACTGTAATTCGTAACTTGCTCTTTTCAATTCACATGGACCTAAAAGAAAAGCAAAAGGAAGCCATATACCATTTCAGGGTACTCAAAGAAATAGCTGAGGCTGGAAAGGATCCCTGGAAATCACATAGTCCAACTGCCTGCTCAAAGCAGGGTCAACTAAAGCAACTTACTCAAGATACCATCCGGTCTTGAAAATGTCCCAACAGAGAATCCACAGGTTCTCTTGGCAACCTGCTCC
Organism: Oenanthe melanoleuca; assembly: GCF_029582105.1. Classification (NCBI taxonomy): domain Eukaryota; kingdom Metazoa; phylum Chordata; class Aves; order Passeriformes; family Muscicapidae; genus Oenanthe; species Oenanthe melanoleuca. The sequence continues at coordinate 34,805,764 of NC_079340.1, read as the reverse complement.
AGTGCTTCAGCAACCTCATTGTAAAATTCTTACATTTCAATTTAATCACCTGTACTTCTCTCTGTGCCCATGGCCTCTTGTGTGTTCCCTGGATACCACTGAGAAGAATCTGACTCTGCTTTCTCCAAACTCTTCCTTCAGCTACTTATACCCAAACCTTCTCTCTTCCAGTGTAAACAATCCTAGCTCACAGCCTCTCTTAGTGTGACAGTGCTGCAGCTCTTTAATCATATTCATGGCTCTCTGTTGGTGTCACTGTAGCAATGACATGTCCCTCCTGTATTGCAGTGTCTAGAAGCAGACACAACTCTACAGATGTGGTTTCACCACTGCTCAGTAGATGAAAGTAATAATTTTCCTCGACCTGCTGGCTGTGTTCTTTTTCATACAACCCAGAACACCGCTGGCCTGCTTTGCCCAAAGGCCATATTGCGGGTGTACATTCCATTTGGTATCTACCAAAACCCCTTTGCCCTTTTCACTGAACCTGCATTCAAGACAGTCAATTCTCCAGCCCATACCAATGTCCCTAGGCGTAGGACTCAGCACTTCCTTTTACTGAACTCTTAAGGTGCCCGCCTGCCCATTTCTGCAGCCTGCCAAGATCCATCTGAATAGCAGCACAAAGCACAATCATCTCATGCAGCTCCCTTTCCTTCCCGATTATGAAGCATATGTTCCATATTTATTTCTACCTTGGCTTCCATGCCACCCATTCCCACTCGGGATTTGGTTCCAAATGTTACAGACTGCTGGTCTCCTGGGTAGAATATGTCAATAAGCTTTGCGTCATCAGACCCTGGCGGGCTGTCAAAGAGTCCTGAAATAAATTATAAAAATCAGTTATATACCCTCATGTCCAAAGTTCACCCATGAAAAAAGAAAAACAAACAAACAAACAAACAAACAAACAACAAAAACAACCAATATGAGGCTATAAAGCTGTTCTCCACTTCAGGAACAGGAGGAATCCTCCTTTAGGAGGAGGATTTGAAACTTCCGCTGAACCCTTCTACCTGTAGAACTAAAAGCACAAAATTCTTAACTGGTAGATCCAAAAGGTAATTTGAAAGCCTAAAAAACAACAAACCAAAAACCCACACGCTGAATAGCAGAAGCGAGCTGGGAGGTAATGACATTTGGTTGAGGTTTCAGACAGTTTGCAGCTTTTAGATGTTCAAAATCAGGGCTTACATACACAAATCCCCAACTGAACAGGCAAAGAATAGTCCTCCTCACCAAAGACTCAGATGATATTCTTGAATGGTGGATTGCACAGTGAGAAAACAGGCAATTCAGAAACATGTAAAAAGGGTAACTGTTGAATTCTACTAAGAAGGAACACAACACTACAGAGACAAACTCTTATTAGCATTTTTTAAAATCAAGTAATTTAATGTCGCTACACTTGGAGTTCAATGACACTTTGGTTAACTATATTAAACTTCATATTAAACTTCAACTCTACTGCTACACTTCCCAGAAATTCTGTATGTGCACAAATACTGCCACAACAAATTAGAGAGCACAAGTGCAGTCTATCTGTGCCCGCCCTTGATAGGTTGGGAAGTAGAGGACTCCTTTCCATAAACAAGCTGTCACATTGACTTAATAAGATTGGAGGACAGGTATGCTGGTTTTTGGGATTTTTTACAAACTCCTTTGATTATTGTTTTAATGAGTTGCTCCAAGACAGTCATTTTTACTAGAATTAACCATGAAAACCAGCTTCATCTACTAAAAGAAACTGTGCTTATAAAAGACACCTCTTTCCTCCCCAGGGCCTCAAGCATGTGCTGAAAGCCAGATCTACTAAAAGAAACACATCTGAAGAAGATGAAAAGAATATGTGACTTAATATGCAAACCTGCTGCCAGAAGAAACAAACTATTGTAGAATAGTATTTGGTTTATACTCCTGATTCGAGACACGTAGCTTTTATCCTGCATACTCTTCCTGACTATCATGCAACTCTGAGAAGCCAGCAGAAGTACCACAGTACATGTGGTATTCTGGGATCTGGAACAGGTCTCAGGTTCACATGCATTCTGCCCCATCCAAATTCAACAGTGTGTCAGACAACATCAACATTGGGTACAGGCCTTAAGGAATTACTGTAGTACATTGCAATTGTCTTTGTAAAAGAGATGAACTGAAGAGATCAGTAAAAAGAGGTTGGAAAAGGAAAAGAGGTTGGTTTGACAATCTGATGTGCTTCACTAAAATCAGAAATAAATTACTCACAAACCTTCTACGTCTGAAAGAACAATCAGGAGATCAGTTTTCATTTCCACAGCCAGTCGTGCTGCCAGACTGTCGTTATCCTTCACACTAATTACCTGCAATACACATACATATCAGAAGCAGTGAACAGTGTGAGGAACTAAGAAATATTTAGTGCCAGCATAAAAAAGCTGTCTACCTCAGCACTAACAAGTTCTTCCAAGCTGCTTTTTTCTCACCCACCAAAAACTTCAAAGGTGATCTTTGTGTGAAAGTACATATGCTTCAGTAAAGTGGTATCCAAATGACAAGCAGTGTCATCAGTACTTGCATTCTCCACCTTAGTGCCCAGTGACAGGGCAAGAGGCACTAACTGACGCGGCTTTAAGAAGAGGTGCTGGATTACATGACCTGCAGAGGCATGCTTGCTTTTGGTAAAGGAGACAATATTTGCCCAGGTTTCATCCCATAACACTGTATCATGCCAAATACAGACAAGTCAACACAGTCTTCCAGTATCCTCTTGCCCATGTAATAATTCTGTATATTTATTTCTCTGCTGTAGACTTCAGAGGTTCCTGGTTATGGCATTAGTCAAGTACACATCAGCACTGCACCATCTGCAAGCAGGACCCCCCTACCCCACAATACTTTACCCACATTTACCCCCTGTAGATCACTGTTTGGCTCTGGAGGTGGAACAACTGCATCATTAGTGTTAATTATAGGGACAATATTCATCCTTAAAAGCTCATGTAATGTTCCATTTAAGTTGCGACGCTTCTGTTCATCGTGGAAATCCAGATTGGTGACTAAAATCTAAAAGGAAGAAAGAAACTACTTAGCCTACTACCTTTCCTATAAGAATGTCATATAATCTTATGTATTAACACATCATAACAGAGCAGTCATGCCTTTTGGATCACTAAAGAAACAAAAGCCACATTTAAAAAGATATAGAATAAAACTGAGAAATATTCTTTCCGAAATATTATCAGGTTTATTCCACTGAAGCCTGTAATAGCCTATCCCAAGCTGGTAGGTCACACACTCCAAGAACAAACTTGGAAAAAAAGATTGTAATCAGAAAATGGATGCTCATGCTAACTACTAAGACCCTAGACAATTCAACAGATTGCTCAAGATGCTGCCTTTCCAGTTTTTTCTCCCACTTTAATGTTCCTACTTGTAGTGAGCAGAAGGGATGCTTTATATCAACCTTCCTTCTACTCACTAGAACTCACTTACTCTTCTGAAACAATCTTGTCCCCTGAACATAGATAGCACCCCTTTCTTTTAGTGCTTCAAACAAAAACCACCTTCAATGTCTGCTCTGGAGAGACTTTTTTTTGCTTTTACTCTGTCAATGGACATTAAAGAACTAAGCAAACTCCACCACTCAAATGTACAGGAGCACTTGGAATCAATGTGTATGCTAAGTTTTTTTGGCATAGGCAATTTATTCTTTCATATCAAAGGAATAATAGTTGTCTACAGATCTGAACAAGATTACAATACAGCATGACCTATAATGATTTTCAGCTATTTTATAAATAATTTGGCTATATGAGCTCTACCATATTACAGTAAAGAAGTTCCTCCAAGAAGATTTCATGCTAGGCTCCTAAATTCATTAATAGTGTCTAAAAAAATAAGGCCTTACAATTAAAGCAATTCTATATTTTCAGAGTACCCAAAATAAGCAAAGTCTGTTTAATAGTTCAACTGATACAGCTGCAGTCTTTAGTGTAAGACCCAGGCCAGGAATACCATCACCCACTAGTTGGAAAGGTTAGAAGAGCAGATGGACAGCAAATTCTGAAGTGTGGATATGCATTTCCGTCAGCTTTACAGAATATATCGCAGTTTAGTCACTTGTGGTTTTTAAACCCTCACTTTGGACCACCAGCTTTTGTGAAGAGATCTCAACAGACCCTCCCCACTATAAAAGAGAGGGCACACCTGAACTCCAAAAAGAAAAAGCATATTCATTTTATCTTGACAACAGATAACTCTGTTTCAGAAATATTTAGCAAGGCACTCTTGTATAAGCTACCACTTATGTGACAATAATAAGCTCCAAAAGTAGCAAGTTAGTCTAGGAAAGAAGGAACACCTTACTTGAGCTGCACAGATGCTGTACTGTGTAAACATGGCCTCATACAGAGCCATTAGTCCACTCTGTCCAGCTGCTGCACAGGCTCGCGCCTCCAAGACTGGAATAGCCTAGAAAGACAAAGAACAGCTGTCAGGCAGTGACCTGAATAGGTAGTACCCAACACTCAAGGACAAGTAGGAGTGCCACCAGCCTCTCACCATATCTTTCAGCTGACTCTGGCCTGAATGAAGTGCTTGCCTCACGCTCTGAGAAAGCAAGATCTCATGACGCAACCGCTGCTTTCCAAAAGCTACAGCCCCACTGGTGACAATCATCATCTCTCGGCCCTGATTTTGCAGCATTGAGATCTGTAAGTAAAGGAAATAAAAAATAGGGCCTGGCATATGATCAGTGATAGCAAGACAGTCCTGGCTACTATAACATTTTGCTCACCAATTCCTGCTGACCACAAGCATTTTGATTTCTCTATGGACGCACAAAGCAAGGCAATCACCCGTGACGATATTTTTGCACACCTTCTTAGCCACTTGGGAGTTATGCCAAGGGCTGCATGCAATTTATCACTTCTCATAAACCTTCTTTTCACAATACCAGCTTTTGTTACAGAAAAATGCTTCAATCCATCCACTCCCAAAGCTACCATTACACAGTAACTTCAAATTCTAGAAGTGAAGAGACCAACTCGCAATAGTAACGCTTTCGATTACTTCCTCCTTACATGTATCTGGCGAGATTCCTTTCAAAGCCCCAGCTAAATGTCTTGCATGAATATATTATGTGAACTTTACTTCCCAGGAAGGACATGTCCAGTGCTCACCAAGACAACCCTTTCATTTTTGGAGAAGAAATACTTGAGTTGATCCCATCAGTTTTTCCTACAAATAATGAGGTTTCAGGCTTTTCTCTGGAGGAATTCTGCAAATGCTCAGGTGATCAAGAAGGGTTGATTCATTTTGCAGAGTTCACATACTTCAGTGCCACCTTCCCCCTAGAGACAACTAATGTCCCAGCCATGTCTTACTTATTGCACAAAAATCTCACTGTGCAAATCTCTCCCTCTATACTGGGTTTAGTCAAGATGGAGTTAACATTTTTTAATAGGGGTCTGTAGTATATTGTGTTTTAGATTTCAGTTCTAAAACAGTTTTGTTAACATTCCATTGTTTTGCCTATTGCTAAATAGTGCTTGCACAGCATCAAAGCCTTATCTTTCCCCTATGCTGAGCAGCACTTTTACAGCCATCAAGGCTCTCCTTGTTCCATTATGTCCCATCCCTGCAGGTAGGCTAGCAGCTGGGCACAAAGTTCAGAGAGGACACAGTTGAGACAGCTGACCTTAAACTGGCCCAAGGGACTTTTCACACCACATAACATCACACACAGTAATAGAGTTGCAAAATAGTAAAATGCAGGAGGTTGTCTTCCAAGGTGGCCACCACTCAAGAACTAGCAGGGCATTGGTCTGCTTGAGTAAGGTAGTGATTGCCATCACTGATTTCTTTTCCCCTGTCCTTGATTTATTAAACTATCTTTATTTCAACCCATGAGTTTTCTTACTTTTGCTCTACCCATTTTCTTCCCAATCCCACTGGTGGTGGGGCAGAGGTGAAGGGAGCAAGCAAGAATCTGTGTGGATGCTTGGCTGACAGTCACAATGAACCTACCACATCTTCAAAAAACAATTTACTGAGTTACATGGTTTATAGTACTGCAGCATAGGGGGTTGAAAAGGGAAAGGCTAACACATTGTTTTAAAGAGTATCAATATTTTATGATGTTTTACTACAATCTTCTGTAACTTCAGGTACTCAGTGATGGATGCTAACACAAATGTTCAGTCACAGAATTACCTGCTCTACAATGGAAGCCAGCCTCCCAAGGGCCAAGCCACACTCATCCCCTCGAGTGACAACAGCACTACCCAGCTTTACTACAATCCGTTTTGCATGCTTCAGCTCACTGCGGTGTGCAAATGATTTTCCATGTGCACGGCTGAGTGGCACAGTGATAAATGGAATGTTGCTCCAACAACGGATGCATTCATTCCTTAATCGTTGGTTATGGCAAGGGAGATCTGTGGATGAAGAAAGGGAAAAAAAAAAAAAACAGTTTTAAGTATTTCATTCAGACTTCTAACCTTTCACAATATACATTTCCCAGTAACTGGGAACAAGAAGCTAACTTTCAATTCACCAAAACAAAGTGAGAAACAGGAGTATCTGAGCAGCACTAACCATCTCTAAGGTATAGAAGGCAATATATCCCATGCATCAGAGAGCTCTGACTCTGGGAATCTAGAAGACCAAACTGAAAGACATTGTTTTTAAAACTAGTCCTTGAGATGTGAGCTATACAGGCTCTTTTACAATCTCCTTTGCCTCATTAGATACAGTTAAGAGAGTTTTCCTGCCTGAAGCATCACAAAAAGCCTGACTGTTAGAAAAGAAATACAGCTTTTACAACATCTCCAAGCCAGGTATTTTTGCACATTGCTCAGCCAGGGAGAATTGAAGGGGCACGACAGAAATACGAACTCAAAGTCACATGGTGGCGTTCAAGCCCTGGAACACGCCTCCTGAAGTTGTGTTTGTGCTCCAAGCCTGTCAATGTTCAGGAGACATTTGGACAATGCCCATAGTGTGCTTTAGCTTTGAATAGTCCTGAACCATCAGGCTGTGGGACTTGGTGACCACTCTAAGAGTCTTACAACAAACTATTCTGTTCTAGTCAATCCTAACCAATGAAGATGCAGAGGCTTCTTTCCAAATCAGTCAGCTGAATCCTATGCCATGGGCAGAGTTCAGTATTTGTAATTTTGGTGCTTTGTAATACACAATAGATTCATTTGTAAGTTCAAGTGACTGTTCTTGGTGTTACTGGAGAAAGACAGGAATGAATAGTGTGCTACATTAAAAAAAACCCTTTTAATTTAAAAATGCTTTAATTAAATACATCTTTCGCTCATTATACACACAGAAGAAGTTTAAGAAGTTTAAGACTAATTATAAGTGAAGGCTGCACTAACACATCACATATAAAAACAGAAAATGAAATTTAGAGAGGAGTTTCATTCACCCGTTTCCGTGAGGGAATACTTGCAAATCTAAATAATATCTACAATACGTAGGAAAGACTGGACAAAGGAGTACACTTTGACTGCTGTTTCCAGCATTACACTTTACTACTTAATACTATTTAGTATTTGCCCAACCAACACAGTATAACCAGAAAGGAGTTTATTTCCAGTTCTCTTGGCTTCAGGGTTTAGAAGGTTATAAGAAGGTAGATGCTGAGAAACAACCAGCATCTGAAAAGAAGCCATTTACTGTTTTAAAGAAAAGTAAGTGAAAAGACAACAGTTCTAGAACAAGCAGAGAATTCAATTCATCCCCACTAAAGTCCTAATCATTAATCTTGCTCTGTGGCTGCATAAATCTACCTTTTTTAGTTATTTTACATTGGACTGAGATGTGAAATCATCTCCCACATTACACATGCAAAATATCTCTGGAGATACAAGCCCATTAACTTGCTCCACATGCAATTAGGGAGGAACTGACAGAGCCATCCAGTCCAGGTTTTGGACAAGTAGGCTTAAAGTAGGATTCCAAGTAGGACAAGTAGGATTCCAGTCTTTATATCCCATACCTGTCAACAGTTTCACTTCGTTAATAAAGAAAGAGACACATATTAAACATACTTAAGTATTTGGCACTGCAGATCCTTCTATGTAGCAAGCACAAGGCTTGCTTCTCAAGAGTAAGGAGGCAGAATTTCAAAATACACAAGCATAACAGAACAGAAAAAAATATGTGGACAACAAACAGAAAATAGTAGAGAACAAAAAAAAAATCCCCATGATAAATGACCACTCCAGCTGTAGATCACAACTGATGAAGTGACAAGAGTTGCTTCACTGCAGGATACGGTCAATACTTGGAAAAAACCTCTCATAGTTAATACTGTGAAAATTATTGACTTCAGAAAATGTGGAATATTTAGAAATATTACAAATACTGAAATCAAAAGAGTTGCAGTTCATAAATAAAAAGTTTAGAATTTTCAAGATTTCAACATCTAATTCACATAGTTATTAATAAAAGAGAACTGTTAATATACAGCCCAGTGGAAAATTAATCTTGCATGCAAAGATTAACTCTCTTGATCTAATAGAGTTTATCTATCCTTGCCTTTTGTATTTCAGACCACTAATCAAGCAGACACTGAATGGTTCTCTTAAATTAGGTTTTCAGGGAAGAACTATTTACTGGGTACCTATGTATTCACACCCAGGTTTCCTGCATGCATCTTTCGACTTGAATTTAATCCAAGTAAATTTGAGTTTTGCTCTTTGCTTTACTCAAGACATCTGAAAATGCAGATGGGGGAGCAGACATAACCAGATCTTGTTTTCTGGGAATGTATGAGGTTGAAATAAAGAACTTCTGCAGCAGCAGTACTTTTACAACTAATTTTTTTTTTTCTTGAAATACATGTCAGAAGGAAAAATACACTAACTCAGACATCTAGCTGAATATTATAAAGAGAGAAAGTAACATTGAGAAAGTAGAGCTTTAGCTACAGTTCACTTCAGAGGCCATAAGTTTTGAATGATGTTAAGGAGATGATTTTCCTTTCAACAAAAAGGAAAGAGCATAGGCATGCTCAGACACATACAGACCAACATTTCAGAAACGTGTGCTTTTCTGTCATACATACATAAACGGGATATGGCTGCGATGGCATGGGGCGGAAACACAAAGCACCATCCAGGGGAACGGACAAGAGGGCTCAGAGCAGCGCGACACAACATTTTGAGATGCCTTCTGCAAATCAAGGATATCTGCAAGTTAAAACGAAGGGAGGAAGGGGGAAAACTGGTTAAATATCAATGACTTTCCATCTGTATTTCTGTCCTTGTCCATTCCCTCAGTCCAACTCTTTTCCTGTACCTTCTTAATACAATTTCCTCATGCCCATTCTCCATTTTGCAGAATTTGCACAATGATATAGAAGAACTGAAGCCCCTCCTCCCTACCTGCTGCCAGATCTTTAATAAAGGTAAAAAATAAAACGACTCCCTGAGAAGGAAAAACACTATTAGTGAATGTACCACAATGGATAAAAGTAACATTATTTTCATGAAGACTGGAAGAAAAAGAAAAAAGTAGAGAGGTTGTATCATACAAATTTCTCTGTACACCCCACAACAGAGCATCTACTCTACCTCTCATGAATCTCAGCCCTATTCAATATAGGAAATATGCTCATTCACTTTTCCCTGAGTACTGTCAAATTACAAGACCTTATCCATGATTACAAATAAGGACATCAATTTCAAAGCACTTGCCATTAGCTTCCCTTGACTGAACTTGTAAACACCCAGGATTCCTCTCACTACAGCAAGTACAAAATAAGGAATACACAATTAGCCATTTCCTATGACGGGTTTAGTTCAAGTAATGCATATAGTCTCATCAAGGAAACAAACGAGATTAAGAAGAATCCAGTTCTCCCAGACAGTATTTAAACAACAAAACCTCTCCTTCCCATTAACAAAACTTTGCTTCCTTTACTTGTTTTCAATCCATTTTCCAGCACCATTGAAATAAAGCAAACAAAACTGCACAAACTATGGTACAGAGAAAGCCCCAAAAAGAGGACAAGGAGACGTTACAGTAACTGCTGCTATTACAAATACCAGGACATTTACAGCACTGACAGTTCTGGCATACATGTATATGAACACTTAAAGGGGCCTTATTACCCTGCATCAGTGTATTATTATCCCTCATTATAATCCTTACCAAAATACACACCTCTATATTAGACAAGGCACCCACCAGCATATAAATGTTCCTCCTGTTTTGTCTAGTAAAGTTTACATTGCATGGCATTTTAACAATATTAATCTGCAGTGTCCCTCCAGTTCTGTATTTCATCTGAAATGGCAATACTGGCCACTGCCAGGATGAGGCAGACAAAGGACTCTGAGCAAATCACACAACTAAGCAAGTAGTCAAAGTTTTCTTCTCATAACAGGGTAAGCTTAAAGAAGCTGGGGAAGAGTACTAATTAGACATTCCCCCTTTGAACCCTTACCAGGAATCTCATGTGCCTGCCTCCAGGGTTGCATAATTCCCACTATTCATGTTTCAGCCTTCTGCCTTGAAGCTCGCCTCTACTGTCAGACACTGTCTTCTCAAGAGGGTCCTAGCTGGGTCTCAGAGAGATGCTCAAAATCCAGCAGTTCCTGACATGAGCTGGCAAACACCAGGTTCTTTATCCAGAACCCCTTCCACCACAAATATCCTGAGTAGAACTGCCCATTTCCCTTCAGCTCCCTTTCACAGACTATGCCCCTTAAGGGACAGAAACAGGCACTCTACCTGAAGTTTCACCTCCAGAAACTTCCTGTTACCTCTCCTGTCAGACCTTCAGCTCCTGCTGTAGTAATAAGCTCCACCTGGCACTTCGCTGCCACAGAATGTCACAGACCCACACTGGCCAGATCAAGCTGTGCCATCTCCTTGGCTGCTCCTACTGATCTGCTGAAGAACCACTTCACATTCTACCACAGGCTGCTTGCAACTAAGAGCAACCTTCTCCTTCTGGAAGACTGTCTCCTGTTTCCCTTTGCCGGAGACAACTTTGCTAGAAGCAGGCAGACAATGAAGAGTGAGAAGCGTCAGACAGTGTGCATCCTTTGAAGGAAAAAGATTAGAGAATAGCATGTTTCTGAAACCAGCTTGTGAGAAATGGCAAGGAGACCAAGTTAACAAGAAAACAGAGAGTTTAAAGCAGCAGCAGGTATCAGTATGTGAAATGGAAACGGATGCTGTCAGAAAGCAAAGACAGAGCACAATTTATGGTATAATGTAAAGTACAGGCTTTCTTTCAGGCTAATCAAACTCCTTTCTCTCCTCTCACCTAATCAGGGATTTAAAGTCCATTTCAATCCTTATTTTCCATTCTACTCACATTTCCACCACTTCCATAGCTGGAATGGTTCTGACATACAGTGACAAACAAATAAAAAAGGTGCATACCTTAAAATATTTTTTTAAAAAGTAAAACTTTCCTGCCTTACTTGGAGGAAGCAATTTTAAAAAAGCAAAATGCATTATTCAGGTATTCCTCCTAACATCAGCTTAATTTTTTTTTCATTACCAGGAAAACCTAATTCTTTCAAACTAGTCTCCAAACATGACCTTTAAAAATATTATTTTCCTATTATCGTTTTGAATAATGGAAGTTATCCTTGTATTATTGCTCATAGAAAGCAATACCATGACCTAGTTTTCATATATTTATTACCATAAAAACGGCTAATGTACTGTGCTACATTTAGATGCTGTTCCAGATCAGTGTAGAGAGACTTAGCTACCTTCCAAAGCAATCAACAATCTCAAATCCTAAATCTTCTACCTTGAAAAACGAGAGTGTTATTGCTTTTTCAGTCTATTGGCTGCAGAGCCATAGCATGCCCACAATTATTTGCAGTGAATTGATTAAATTAAACTAAATAAACTGTTTTCACAGTTTTAGATATAAAGGCAAATATCTGAGTATTAAGATATTCCACAAGTGAAAAAAATCTGGAAATCAAATTCCGATCGATAAAACTATTTTGCAAAACACTTAAGCACAGAAAAAGAGATAAACCAAATATCAAAGCAAATGCACACAATTTTTATGAAGTCTTTCCCACAACACAAACTTTAAGTCCTCTGTAACATTCAGAAGCTTTTACAAGTTAAACCGCTTCATTATTTTACCAACTGAAACTTTGCAAGGAGAAAAAAAAACTGATGTGCACCTCTTCGTGCAAACTTTAACCCTAGGAACATTCCCAGAGGGAAGTCAGCTCAGAAGAACTGACTAAAACAAGTGGTCTTTAGAGCAGACGGCATACAGGCTCACCCAGGGTCTGCAGACGGCAAACGCACAAAGAAGAGGCAATTCAAAGCAGCGAGTACCATGCGATTCCTTTCTCTCAAGAAGGCATCCCAGCGGTACAGCGCGGTCACGGCAGTACTGCACCTCGTCCTGGCCTCGGAGCCCTGCCGAGTGCCTCACAGGGCAGTACGTGCCGGCGCTCGGTGTCAGACCATTCTGCCGGAGCCAGCCTACAAATCGGCTCCGCGCCACGCGCGCGGGGCGCGCTCCCGCCGCCGCAGCCAATCCCCGCCCGGAGCGGCCTCGGCCGCAGCCAATCCGCGGCCGCGGCAGCCACGCTACGTCACCGACCACCGCCCCGCCCGCGCTCCTTCCCCCGGCGCCACCGGCAGATGATGTAATTCCACTCCACGTTGCAGCACAGAATCCTGGCCTTTGCAAGTTGCAGTATTAACAACTGTTTAGTCTGGCCCTCTACTAGTCCAGACAGCCCTACCCACAGCACATGCTGCTGAGCCATCTCCCACAGCGGCCTCCCTTAACCTGCATTCTCCCCGCTCACACGCTCGCAGTCTGGTGCAGACAGCAGAAAGGGATGCGCAGCCAATCTTCTGAGTGCCTTTACCTCCTTAGGCCGTTTACATCCTTTCTTTTCTCCATTGCAGCCCAAACCTCTTCAAAAGTGCAAGAGTGTTGGCTTTGCTCTCCACTTACCTCCTATATCCCATTTGAATTCACTTGTAAATTAAGAGAATCGGGGTAATTGAGAACCACACAATATCCTGAGCACCAAAAGACCCGCAGGGATCATCAAGTCCGGCTCCTGGCCCTGCATAGGACAGCCCAACCATCACACCACATGCCTGAGACTACTGTCCGAACTCGCCTTTAGCTGTGTCAGCCTTGGGGCCATGACCACTGCCCTGGTGAGCCTGTTCGGAGCCTGACCACCCTCTGGGGGAAGAACCTTTTCCTGGCGTCCTGTCTAATACCTCCTTGACATAACTCCAGTGGATTCCTCAGTTCCTGTCACTGAGGGAGGGGAGGGGAGAGGGAGACGGAGAGGAGCTCTGCCCCTTGGGAGGAAGCTGCAGAGTGCAATGTCTCCCCTCAGTCTCCTCCAGACAGAACAAGCCAAGCGCCCTCAACAGCTCCTTGTATGGCTTTCCCTGGAGATCCTTCACCATCTTTGCAGCCCTCTTTCAGATGCTCTCCAATACCTCTGTATCTTCCTTATCTTATGGCACCAGAACTGCACACAGTAGATGTGAACTGCACACATTAAGGAATTTGGAAAGCACCCTCATTTGAGTCCAACCACAAACCTAACACCATCAAGTCCACCAACCCCTGCCTACAGCGGCCTTGGATGCAGCCAATCTGCAACCACGGCAGCCCTAATCCAACCCTATGTGTCACATCTCCAGAGGCAGGGAGAGCACTGTCACCTGCCACGGGCACTGCTGGCTGTTTTAGATCCCTCCAGGGATGGTGACCCTAGCACTGCTGTGAGCAGTGAAAGGGTGCCAGTGCCTAACCACCCATTCTGTGAAGATATTTTTCTGAATATCCAGCCTAAACCTTCCTTGGTGCTTCTTGAGGCCATTTCCTCTCATCCTGTCACTGGCTCCTGCGGCACAGAGCCAGACTCCCACCAGGCAGCATCCTCCTGGCAGTGTTGTACAGAGCAAGGTTTCCCTCTGAGCCCCCTTTTCTTCAGGCAGAACCCCCTCAGCTACCTGAGCTGCTCCTCATGAGACTGCACATGAGTGCTGCACATCCTTCTCCAGCTCCATTCCCTTCTCCGAACACACTCTAGTCCCTCACTGTCCTTCTTACAATGAAGAGCCCCAAAACTGACTTCAGGATCCAACCACAAGATCCTCCCCATTCTTCTCCCTCCAAAAAACCCCAAACAAACAAAATAACCAAACCCCAAAAATAAGGTCATCACTATGTTAGAAGACTATCTGGAGATCTTTACTTAAAGTAGAACTTGGTTTAATCATCATAGTGCACCGCTCTCTACTCTTCCCCACTTCAATTATTAGCAACTGCAGAATAAAACCAATGACAACACCAGAATGCTAGTCACTCACAAAATAACAAAATGGTGATTAAAGGTATATCACAGCAGTTGATTTTTTTTTTCTTTTTAATTAAGACAAGCCTTTTTTTATAGTAAGTCAAGCCTTGCAGGAAGTGGGCTTTGCTGATCCTTGTGGGTCCCTTCCAGCTCTGAAGATTCTGTGATTCATTTTGAATAGCTAACAAGAAATGGAAATGCTCTCATTTTAAGCTCACCTGGCCAATTTTTAGCATGTACAACTTGTTTAAACTGTGCTCCCAAATAAAAAGCAGCAGGTTCCCCATAACCACTGCAGATACTGAGGAGCTGCTTTTCTTTTTCAGATACTCAAATAGACGTAAATTGGTAAGAGAAAATGTATACAAAATAAATCAGTACCTTCATTCGCCACATGAAACTAGCAGTTTTTATACAAGGATCCTTGTTAGGCAGGGAATCCTAGATTTCCTATATGGTCAGCTGTTACTTACCTCAGTGTACTACGCAAGTGAAGTGAGTAGTGTACTACTACTGAGAAGTGAGCAACATAAAACTGTTGTTTTAGACAGGTTAAGGTAGTGAAACTTCAGTAATCTTAAGAGAGTTCCATCTTCAAGAAAAAGCATGGAACTATCCTGATGGTAATAACCATATGTGTAGGCACACATGCTTCAGTCCACCTACCTGTATCTCACACATAATTGTAGGAAACACAAGTATATCTCTGTGCAAATATTTTATTCCCCAGCTAATTAAAGACAAAAAAACAAAAAAAAAAAAAAAAAAAAAAAAAAAAAAAAAAAAATCACTCAGAGTAGCTGCTTTAATCAAGCTTTCTGAGGAACATAATGACAGGTTAATTTAATCAAGCACGATTAAACCACTAATAAACCTCAAGATAGGATTCATTACCATCTTTCAAGCATTTCCTTCCTCCTAACATCTCAATCAAGTCTTGCTACTTTTTTCTACCACCTGTTTTGAGCACTGAGCAGCAAAACATCAGGTTCCACCAGCTGTTAAGATAATGATACAACTAGTATCCCAGTCATGTTCCAGTTTCCCTACATCCATCAAATGAAGGTTGTACAATTGCCAGACATCACTCAGGAAAGCAAAGAAAGTAAAACAAAACTCACAGGTAGAACAGCAGTCTGTCAGATGCCTAGGTAAAGTACAAGAAGGTAAAGGACAAGAAGGCAATCACAACTAGTTGAATACTGTCCTAGTTTCCAGCTTTGTGGAAACTGGGATTATTCACCTTCATACTACTGATGATTTTACAGACTTGCAGTGCACCTACCTCATTCCTCTATTGGTTACCATGCTTGAGTTGTTCCTGAACAACTCTAGTACCAGAGGTGCACTAGTTTTGACACCCCTTCTGATCAGAGCCGCAATTCCAGTCCCCAAGCAAGACAGCTTGATTGTAATAATATTCTGATCAGAGACTAACTGACCCAACCATCTGTACACGTGAATATTAGCAGCAGCAAGAGAGAAGCACAGCAATTCCTTAGACTACACTGCCACTAATACATCAGCATAGGATGCTCTTGCTTTCCTTGTATCAAGGCTATTTCATATATTTGTAATGATCTCCATTGCTCTTCCTCCACCTCCCTGATTAGCCCAAAGAGTGCAGCATACTAGCCAACGGAGCATCACAACTGCAGTAGAGAACAGAGTACTCAAAATTGGATGAAGAAAGGATTCATATACTGGCATAACATGGTCTTTTATTCTGCATTTCAGTCCTTAAGCAATAATTTCTACCATTTTATTTACTTTTTTTTACCTACTACATCTTGAACTGACATTTCAAAGTATCACACACAGTGACTCTCAGATGTTTTCTTCCCCAGATACTGTAGAAAAACATAAAAATATCATTGCTTTTGTATTCCTAGTAACACAACATGCAATAAGAACAGCTGAAGAATTACTGAAGCTAAGCCTGAAAGATGTTTACTTTGCTATTGAACACAATTTTTATGACAATTACGACAAAACAGTAGCTTAGAAGAGCAAGGAGATACAGCAAAAAAATAAATCAGTTAAGCAGTTTACACAATAAGAAATATTCACTGACACAAATATGGAACAAGTAATATAGTTTCTCAAGTGACTAAACATTAATACTTTACTACAGCTTATTTTAGCCCTTTGTAAATTTCTTCTCAGTATCCTCAAGAGCAAATCTGGGAAGAGGAGGAAGGTAAACACTCCAAGTATCCATCAACTTTAGGGTCTAGAGTCGGCACAGGTATAAGCATATGGAAAAATTTTACAAGCATATGGAAATACTTGAGTTATTTTTCATTTGAAAAAATAAAATTTTTGACTGCATAGTATAGAAACAGTTATCAAATAATTTGGTAAACCAAGTAAGCTTTGCTTAAGTCTCCATTATCTAGAGTTTGACTACCCTCTTCAGAAGGCTATCAGGTTGCTTAAAAAAACTCTAATCTGATCCTGTTCTGTCTACTGTGAAGAAACAGTATGTGAAGAACACAGGCTTATCACAAAGTCGGGTCAAAACCTAGCGAGTGACTGTTAGCTGTCATGTAAGTATCAGGAGGGTTTAAATATTTTCTTTGGGCATGGAGAAATCTTTTAAGTAGGCACAAGAGACCGGCAAGGAAAAAGAAACCTCAAGACGAGCAACAGCTCTGCTCTCACAGATCTCCAGGTGGACGAGGACCGTGCAGCTCTTACCAGTTCGTCTGCTGCTCGCAGAGGATCAAACTGCGATTGCCCACTGAGGTAAACTCCCCGCAGCAGTAACGCTCTGACACCGCCGAGAAGCGACTCCGAATCTATACAGCTCTGGAAAGTGTGCAGGGCCCGAGACACCGGCGTGCGGGTGCACCCCGTAAATTGTAAGGCTGGGCCCACTTCTCCCCTCCCTTCAGAGCCTTCAGCCTTCCATCACAAGAGCACAGCAGCCGCTCCCGGCTCTCCACGCGGAAGGGGAACCGGCAGCACCGACGGACAGCGGCACAAGGCAGCCCGGGACCGCCCCTCCGCGAAGGGACCGCCGCGCTGTCCACGCCAGCTCCGCCCGGCCGGGCCGAGCCGCAACCCCGCGCCCGCAGCACAGCCCACCTGTGCGGCTCCGGGCACGGGCGAGGCTGCTGTGGCCTGCTCGGCTCTGCGCTGCCCTGCCTGGCTCGGCGCGGCCCCGCTCACCTGCCCTGCCCGGCCCGGCCCGGCTCCACCCGGCGCGGCCCCGCTCACCTGCCCGGCCCGGCTCGGAGCTGTCCTGCCCGGCCCGGCCCGGCTCCACCCGGCGCGGCCCCGCTCACCTGCCCGGCCCGGGTCGGCTCGGAGCTGCCCTGGCCGGCCCGGCTCCACCCGGCGCGGCCCCGCTCACCTGCCCGGCCCGGGTCGGCTCGGAGCTGCCCTGGCCGGCCCGGCTCCACCCGGCGCGGCCCCGCTCACCTGCCCGGCCCGGGTCGGCTCGGAGCTGCCCTGGCCGGCCCGGCTCCACCCGGCGCGGCCCCGCTCACCTGCCCGGCTCCCGCTCTCGCTGCCTCAGTCACCGCCGCATCACGTCACTTCCGGCCCCGCCCCGCCCTCTACAATTGCTCTTGCTTTGAAATCTACAAAGACGTATTTCAAAGAACCCAGCGTTATGTTTGGTACGGACTTTAAAAATTATCTATTAAAGATCGTCTTCACTCGGAGAGTGTAAAAATAGACCTACTGCCTAAGAATGGGAGATGTTGGAAAAATGGCTCCAGCTAGAATGCTGGCAGCAGACGAATTAGAGTTTTGTCTCTGCCCTTTGACATGGAGTACAAACACTCCATTCCTGTACATCTGACATATGAGTGCGCCTCGTGTGTAACACTTGCCATAACGTTGCCCGATAGCAAACTGCAACACGGACTATTTCAGATGACGCAGGGGGGGAAACTCGACAAAGCAGACACAAAAATGCACTGTCCTAAGAAACTGCAGATTCTAAAGCCACAAGCACTGCTGTCACACGTCTAGAATTAGAATATGCCTTAATTCAGGCTGGACAAGGTTACTGACAAGGCTCTTTCCAGCTCTATTTCTTGCTATGACAAAATGTGAATGGAGCCAAATATGACCTAGAAAATAGGACATGTTGGAGGTTATATGGCAGATGATTACAATATAAGGTGATACATTCTTACAGAACTTCACATCTGCAGCCCAAAGAGTAAATAGTATCTCTGTGGTTATACCTAAGTGAATTACCTCAATAACATAGAAAACAAGGATGCCAGATCCTTTTCATTCAAGCCCTATCCCAAAACATTTAGCGTTGACATGTGACATTTGGGAAGTTTCTCCAGCTAACCCTTTGTAATTCAGTTACTGTCACCTCTAAATTAACTTCCTGGATTCCACAAATTAGGGAAATGAGAAGATATGGGATACACTACAGACATATTCTGAGAAAAGCTTTTCAAACATATTACAGACAGAGCTGAGGAGCCACATCTATCTAAAAATCAGAGGCTGCTGCTGAACTGTGTAACAGCACAGTCCTCTGTAGTACTGGAATGCACAAGGTTCTGAATGTTCTCACCAGCTTGGTTGGGCTGCCACAGAACACCAATCAATGGAAGCTGCAGACACCTGCACAGAATTCGTTCCCAGCTAATAAACCATGCAAACAATCACAAAGATAATGTGACATTAACCCAGAAGCTTTTAGATAGGTGTAGTTTTGTTTTATTTGTGTTACCTCCTTTGAGATCCTGACTAATTACAAAATTTTCAGTTTATTTTTACATTCTTTTTTAGGTTTGCAATGAGGAAGGGCAACAGAGTTGTAATGTGCAGTATAGGTATAAAAGCAACCAATAAATTTTATTAAAAGTAGGCTGATATTTTTAGCCCTATTGATTTCACTGGAGTACCTAGCATCAAATGGGACATATTTTCCATCATCTGAAGAAGATAAATAATAAAATCTTTTGCTAAACAGTACACTTTCATCCAACCATCCATCTAGCTTCCTGGAACAATTGAGCAGATTTCCTGAGTGATGGTAGAGGGCAGACCAGAAAATCAGACCACCACCTTTAAATTCAAAAACAATAAACTTATTTCCTGGTCCCAGAGACTGAGCCAGAGGCAAGGTATTACAGCAAGCTTCAGTCTCATAATACACCTAAAAATTTTCCTAAAATATTCAATGCTTTAGCTTCAGAAC
Organism: Oenanthe melanoleuca; assembly: GCF_029582105.1. Classification (NCBI taxonomy): domain Eukaryota; kingdom Metazoa; phylum Chordata; class Aves; order Passeriformes; family Muscicapidae; genus Oenanthe; species Oenanthe melanoleuca. The sequence continues at coordinate 34,786,258 of NC_079340.1, read as the reverse complement.
TATTCACAAGTGTCTCTAATGTGCTACTAGAATTTTAGTGGCTATCATTTTCAGTTCAGTTCCTATCTGGAGCAAGTGGATGTTTCTTATCTAGGAAAAATTCTATTCAGGCCCATTTTTCCAGGGGGAAAAAAAAAAAAAAGATCAGGATGGAAGATGTTTTGACAAACCGCTAAAATTCAACTGTATTTCAGACTACGTGGCATTCACAATTACTTTGCTCTGTGCAACACTTGCTAATGCGAGCAGTGATTAAACCATGAAAATTTCAACTGAATATCTGCATTTAAAAAGACAGGAAAAAGCAGAGGTGTGGTTGTTGTCAACTTACAAGGACAGGTTAGGGGTGACTGGCACACATGTCTACCCATAAAATAAGAATTCAGGCCACCTGGGAGAGCTCCTGTATCTTAAATGTTTTGTTAGATCCATAGAGAAAAATCAAGTGCTTCTCGAACAGGGAACTAATCGAAAGCAGCTCCAAAATGCTTTAATTGAACTTTGCTTCTCTCTCCATACTTCTTGGTTTACAGAGCATTCTTGGTTTCTGGGGACATGGACTAATCATTTTAACCTTCTCTTCCTTGTCCTTCATGAATGCAATGTCCCTGGATCTCTACATTTCTCAATACTGCAGTGACATTCACAGGTGGTTCACATACAGAGAGCAGGGACATGAGAGGACAAGCTGTTCACATGGCTTGATCCACGAACAGCAGGCATGTAGATATCACAGACATGGTATAAAAACTTGATGACAAAAGTCCATCATCGGGATCGTATCCTGAATGTATCAATTCACTCACCAAACTTTAAATGCAGGCTCCATCTATTTTCCAAAGCAGAAAATACTAGATATTATTAGAATCAACAATAAATACCCAGCCAGATCACCTCTGTAACTTCTTTCTACATTCAGGGCCATCTTGAATGGGAAAAAGATGTCAAATGGGAGTTTCCAGTCCATTTGGGGCTGGCCGCGTGGAGGTTCTGGCCAATCTGTCATGTCAGTGAAGGTAACAACACTTGTCACAGGTACCGTGCTCATGTTTAGAAACTGCAACAAGGGAAACAAAGAGAGTTTAGCAGTCTTAATACAAAAGACATACCCCTCCTCAATTTTCTAATGGGGACTTATTGTAGATGACTGGCAAGGATGATGTCTTTGGGACAGCAGGAGTCCTAAGTCTTCAGAGGAGTAAACTCTCTTTCCCAAAACTGATACTTATCAGGTAGGTTGAGGATGTAGTAAAGACCAGTTGCTACTGTGCATCATATGCTACAGATACCCAAACTGGCAGCAGTGACTCTAGTTTTGCTACAGTAAGCCTTCTACTCAAAGGAAAGACATACCAGCTAGTTAGTAATACGAACAGGTGCAAGCTAGCTTTATTTTTATAAAAGATCACCTAGCTCTTTGAACAAGTGCTTGCTACCAGGAAGAACTGCCACAAGATGCAATCCTATCAATAAATGTCAATGAATTAAAGCAGGGACACAATACAATAATAAATTTATTGCTCACATTTTAGGATGCTGTTTCAGGAAAAAGACATCAGTAAGGATCAAACAGGGAATTGAACCTCTAAAGCCTCAGTTCTTTTCTGTTTTAACAGAACGCTGCAAGAAAACTAATACACTAGCTCTTTGAGCTATATGGAGTTTCATGGCTACCTTGGGCTGATTAAAGACCATGCTGCTGCCAAAAGAGCAACTCTGCTCCCTGCCCCACTTCCCAGCTCTGAATGCTAACATTGAGAGCGTGTTTACTGGCAGCATGCCTTCTGTGCTTGCACTGGTTGAAGCCAACCTGTGAATTTACCACCTCGTTCACTTCCCTGAGACGAATTTCAAAGATTGCTTTTAGAGCAAAATTCTGTAGAAAGCATTAAAAAAATTTGCAAGATAGAGTTTATGACTCTTAAGACAAAAATACTGCGACTCCTACTGGGGAATTTCTGTGGTATTCCTCAAGGTGAATTTAAAAATACTTCTGTGCTTAAATAAAAAATGAAAAATAAAATGAATAATGCATTGGGTACAGTCCTGGTTCTACACAGAGTCTGCAAAGAGGCATCATGAGCAGATTCCTTGTGCACCTTTGCACCTGCAGTACCAGTCCTGAGAGCATCATGGGGCCAGCTGTGGATCCATCCCCCAGGCCTGCTCTGCTGCCCAAAGGTGGCCCCTGAGCAGCTCCCATTTCAGAATGGCTACAAAACAATGCTGAGGCTATTTCTTCTCTCATCACCTGGAAACTTCACTCACTTGCAAGGTGTCCCAATATTCCTGCTTCCAGCCAGTTTAACCCCTTCCTGCCCTCCATGCCAGATCAGTCCTTCATCACAACTCACCACTGCTGAGCAGTTACAAAGACAATTTCCCCAACACTTCTGATTGTTGTAAGTTTTCCTATCAATGAGTAAACACACAATAGACCAAGTCACTCTAGTCAACATGAAGCCTCAAGATGATTGATTTAAGTGTCTGGATCTTCAAAAGCTGCCTTAAAATCAGAGAGATTAGTGCAGGGGAAAAAACCCATACACAACCCCTCTTAAACAGCTGGGAGAAGGCAACCATCAGAAATTTCCAGCATGCTTTTGTAGAGCATTACATCATTTTACAATGTCCTGTATTTACATAAAGTCCAAGTATAAATGTGATTAGATATTGTGGATGGGTTCCCTGGGTTCTCTGTTTTCTGGTCAGTTACTTAGGCAACTTTCCAGTGATGCAGTGTTGACTAAATAAAAAAAGGTTTCTCTAAAGAATAATGAAAGGAACTACAGGATAGTTCTCAGATAGAGAATCTGTAGGCTAAAGCTGGGAAGTGACATCATTTGAAGTAATGTGCAGCCTAGTATACTTACAAATAACTGCAATTCATAACTGCTGGCTATGGAGGAAGTAGGTCCTTTGCTAAAATGTCTTTACTAACAACGCTAATTTGTGGATTGTCACTGATGAAGTCAGTACTGATTTTAATGGCATGGGGTTTTCTTGCTGCCAGGAACTTGCTTTCTTAAAATTAGCTTTGCAATATACCTCAAAGCTCTAAAGTAATTAGCATCAGTTGCTCAAGCAAATCTCATTCTTCTTGATAAGCTAATCCTGGGAGATTGGCACCCTGCACTAGGAATTTTTACTTTTACTAGGAATGCAAGTCTTCTTTCTCAGACAGAAATTTTTTTAATGAAGCCATGTAATAGGTGATTTTAAAAATATTTTCATGGGGTGAGGATATCAGTTTGCCTTAGGGCAATATGAGTTTCATATGGTTAACATCTTCGTATCCTCTTTTCTTCATGTATTTTGCAAGAAGGGAGAACAAAGAGGTACCATGAGATGCATTTAAACAAGTGTGTAAAATCTCATTTAGAACTGAGTCTGAAGTTCAAACAGTGTTAACAGATCAGACACTTTCCATGTCCTAGCTCACAGCCATTAAGATGCCCGGGTGGGTGTCAGCTGCTCCCCCTAAAGCCCTTACAGAGAAGTGTAAGCCTTGAAATATATCTGCTGCCTAAAATACTATGTGATATAAAAAACAAACAAACAAAAACCCAAACAAAAAACCACACAATGGGATCCACTAGTACATGCCTGAAAAAGACTGCTCATTGTTCTCTGTGGACTTGTTAACTGACACATTCCTGCTGGTGTCACAGAAACACAGAATGGTCTGGGCTGGAAGGGACCTTTAAAGGTCACCTAGTTCAAGCCTTCTGCGATGAGAAAGGATGCCTTCAACTAGACTAGGCTGTTCAGAACTCTGTCCAATCTGGCCTTGAATACCCTCTTTCTCCTCACAGCCTTTCCTCCCCAGTTCTCCAAATATGCTGCTATCAGCATTAGTCACTTCCTCAGCTACCTGTTGGTGATTTCAGAAGCTACAGAGGAATAGAAATATCTTCTTGCACAGATGGTCAGCATTCTGTGGAGTCTGTGAAATATTACTCAACTCAAATTCCGTATCAAGGTGTTGGGGGTTGGTTCTTTTTTTCCTTTTCTCTCTGTGGAATTTTTCCCATTGTGATGCTAAGAACTTGTTGGCTACACCCTAGCACGGATGGGGGGTGGCAGGTAAAGGAGGTGGGGTAGCTGTGCTCTCTCGCTCGCTTGGCTCGGAGGAGAAGGGTGGCTGGAAAAGCCCCGCTCAGCCACACCGACGCCGGGAGCTGCTTTCCTCGGCTGGGGGACCCCGCAACCCCCTTCCCGGACACCCTCCCAGCTCCAGCTCCATCTCCACCGCGCCCCTGCAGCACGCGGGATCAGCGCACCTCCCCGGGAGCGCCGGAACTGCGCCAAGGGAAAGGCGCCACAACCGAAAGAACTGCTCTGCGCTCCTGTTCTCTTTGGGGCTCACTTCCTAGCTGGCGTTGATTTGTTTGCCTATATATCAGTAAAGAACTGGTATTCCTATCCCCATATCTCTACCTAAAAGCCCCTGATTCCAAAATTATAATAATTTGCAGAGAGGAGGGTTTTGCACTCTCCATCTCAGGGAGGGGCTCCTGACTTTCTTGGCAAACACCTGTCTTTCAAATCAAGACACAAAGTTTCAAGAGACAGCTAAATAAACATGGAGTTACTGCATGTTTGTAACTACAACTTTATACAACCATAACTGAAAGTTTAAAGATTGAGTCCTTAAGTGGCACAAAATGGTTTAGAGTTGAAAGAAGGTACCTTTTCCAGTTATGCCACTGAGTGAGGACAGTACTGAAAAGACCACAGAACAAGCTTCCTCTATAAAAGGCTACCATTGCAGACAGACAACTGCTAAAATTCAGTACATCTCAACTTAGTTTCAAGACCATTTGATTCCTTCATTCTTAAATAATCTGTAAACCCCCTTTAATTATCTCTGTGTGTGAGGGAGGGTTTTTAATTCCATACCTTGAGGGGGTGACACTGGTAAAAGTGCCGTGCACCCAGTATTTGAGCTTGTGGGTTGGACAGGAGGCCCACTTTAGTCCACAGTATCTGTATCTCCAGGGTCAAAGGAACCATACAACAGGAAGTGCAATTCAAAGCCTGAAAATAAAATATACCCCAATCAACTTAATATAGTATTCTAAAAGTGATAAAGGACCATTATGGTCAAAGTGTAATACTTTGGATAATACAGGTCACAGAACCTGAATCAATCACTTCAGCACTGGTCAGATCAACCATCCATTCTGGAGCTACATCCATCTCATTGCCATCTCAGTTCCAATTAGAATTTGTCTCAGCTTTACCACTTGGATTTCACATTCCACTTAGCCATTCCCCCAAAGATTAACAATTATTACAATACAATTGGCTCACAAACTTTAACTTTATTATGTAATATAACAGGATATAAATATCCTACAAAAATACTCCCTGTTCTGGAAAAGCAGAAAGGATTATAATAATAATTAATAGGAAGCAAACAGCTACTATTAGTTCCAAAAGGCTGTGAGAAAACTATATAACACTGGATTCAGTATTTTACTCTTTTTGCCCATTTAAATAGCAAAAACAGGATTAAAGAGATAGGAAATATCAGGGTTTATTGGGGTTTTTTGAGGCTTTTTTTTTGTTAAGTACTCTAATAATATGAACCATAATGACAGCTTACACATATTAAGACCCCTGAGAGTGATAGGATCATTATACAAAAATAGTCCAGATACACCCACCTCGCCAAGGCAATACAAAGATATGAAAGGAAGAATATTTACAGATGGTCTTTTTGCATTCATATTACCTGCACACTGCAGTTCTGAATCAGAATGGTCATCCACTCTTCTGCCTGGGTTGAATGAGCACTGCCAGTTATAGCAAAGTTTTCTGTTCTGTTCATCCCCCAAAAAGCCTTGTATAACTTCTGCTGCATGTAACTACAGTTACTGCCTTCTAGTATTGGGGATAGGCTGGAAATGAGAAAATACACCTTTTAAAAAGTCATTTCCAAGACAAAAAACCTGCAAACCACTATCAACATCCTTTCTTTGCAGTAAGTATTTCTTCTCCTCTTAAAATAATTCAACAAGTATTGGTATTAAACAGATGCCATTTCCATCCTCTCTGCAATGAGAAAGGAGAAAAATACAGCAGGGTAATGCATGATAAGGAAAACTGACAGCTCTTCAGCCGTATTATCTCATCAGTGGTCCTGCACTTGCCCTGTCAAGAGAACAATCCAAATCATCAAAACAACCACTTTTTAAGATTCACTACTCAACTATACTCTTGCCCAAGACATACTGCCACACTAGAGCCTCAAAATGTCTCAGAAGACCTTCACAATGTTCAGCTTATTCTAGGAGCCCACCATCTTTCCTATATTCAAGTTCTCTCAGGAGTATATGAAAGATCTGTAGACATCCACTGGTGACCTCAGAGAAGGACCTTGGCCTCCCAGCAGTACATGAGACACTACAGAGAAACATGCCAAGTCACTCCACAACTTCCAGCTGTCAGAAAGAATGACTGCAGAGTGTGTTGCTACCTGATTTTGCAGCCTGTTCTCATATTCCTTCCAAATTGTACCACATGTCTCAGGAACTGTGAACAACTTCCATCACTTTCACTCCTTAATACACTCATCTGACAGATTCCACATCAAGAAGCCAAACAAAAGTATAAACATAAACACGCATCTTGTATTTAACAATCCACTCACCCCATATTCCTCCTTATCCTTGTCAGGGCACTATAAAAGTCCAGACAGTGCAGTACCAGAAATAAAAAAAAAACCCCAGTGATAAACAAAAACTCATAGCAGATAAGGATACATGTTGCATGGCACCACTGTTTGCAATCAACAGTGGTGCTCCAGTGATATAGCCAGGGTTTCCACTTCTAGGCAACATATGAGAAAGAGTCCTGGTCTACGAAAATGCAAAGGGAAGAATTAGAAAAAGTGGAAAATATTAGCACCAATGACATCCATTCATCTCCAAAGATCAAATTCGCATTCTCAAAAATGTAAATGCAAGCTGGTTTTGAATGACTGATTATTATACACTACTTAAACTATTTGTTTCCAATTGGCCAATTTCATTTGCAGTCCAGGAGGTAAAAAAACCCCTGAATGTCAGTATCCTGAAATGTGGATAATACCAAGAAAGCTCTCAATACAATGAATTGCTATTGCTCAACATTTGTCTCTGAGGAAGTGAACAGATCAGTTAAGCCAATTCTACAGAAGAACTACAGAACAAACCCTACCTTAACCCTAATTCTTAGTGGACCATTCCACTTCTAAATAGCCTTTTGGCAAAAGCCTCTGGGCATAACTTCAACAAGACTGCAGTGCACACTTACCAACCTCTGAGGTTGTCACTTATTAAATTTTATATTGTCTCTATGGGACATGATTTATGTGAACTTAACACACATTAATATTTCCCAGATTTCTACCCTCTTCAAAGTAACTCTCTTTCCTGCTGCAAAGTTAAGTAAATACCTAGAATAAATTTACTAACTTCAGTCACAAATGCCAAACACATCAGATACAGCCCTAGCTTCAACCATTTCCTTCACAAGGCCATGCTGCTGACTTATTCATCCTCTTCCCTTCTACCCCAAAGACCAAAATCAACACAAAATCCCCCAAAAACCCAAACAGAACAAACAAAAAACAAAATAACCCCCCCAAAAAACCTGAGACAAACAAAAAAACCCAAAAAGCACCAAAAAGCCCAAAACCAAACCAACCAAACAAATCCACCCTCAAAAAAAATATCACTAAAAAGCCCCAGACAAACAAAAAACACCTAAAACCAAACCATGAGCAAATATAGTCATATAAAAATAATCAAATCCTTGAAATTTGTGCAATGCCGAGCGTGGATTTCTCCTCTAGCATGGTTTACTTGAGACCAGAAGTGCCACCCCTCCTGTCTACAACCATTTGCACCCCAGGGTTCTGTTACTACTATACCACAGTGACACAGCTCTAACCTTTTCAGGTCTCATCTGTAAAAAACGAGTCACAAGCTACAGATTACAAACTTGGTAAAATTCCAGGGAGGATAGGGATACTAACCCAGAAATGCACAGTGAAATGCTGCTGCAGAGAGGATCTGGAGTTCCCGGAGATGTTGCTCACTTTGAACTGAACAGAAACACTCTGAATCCCACTTGTGCCACTATATTCTATCTCATAGATCACCTGAAAGTCCAATTTAGAGAATAATAGGAGACAAGGTAATAGGTTGATTGATGACTTTAAACTTGTGTTAAGCTGCTCTAAAAGGAAAGAAGATTCACATACCTCAGACACAACATTGGTGCATGTGTTGTTTTTCATGTGGGGAGCTGCAGGTGGTGAGACTGCAGTGACATTTACCTGGAGACAGTAAGCATACTAACAGTCAGTAATTGTTAAAAAGGAGAGTGCATTGTTTACTCTTTTTCACTGCTGTTCCATGCAAGTCAGATTTACCTCCCTGCTGCAGTTGTGATCTAGGGGCACATCACACTGCTCCATATCCCCAATCTTTTTCCATGAAAGTAAGCTACCTCTGTGACTTTATTCCTATCTATGCCTATTCATTTAAAAACACACCCTTACTTATGTCCTTTTTTTCTCTAATGTCCTACTTTGGCAAGAAAAATCTTGTCTCAGAAACAGCACATGCCCATTCTCCCTCCAGAAGCAGAAATTCTTTTCATTGGCAGCAGAGACTTACCTTCATTGACTGCATAACAGTGTCATTAATTGGGACCTGGGGAAAATAAACAAACCATTTTACAATACCAATAAAAAGCTAAGTAAATTGCTGTGTTTGCAAGTGATTACAGCCATAAACTCATTACAAAAGAACATGAATATTATATTGACAAAATTACTTTGCTTATTCCAGATGTGAAAACTTTTTATCATTTTGTAATCTATAAATGAGAGACACATTCCACAGAAAGCATTTTAGAATACCAGAAGACAAATTTAAGCTTGGCCCTACTAATGTCCTGCAGAATGCAGGTATTTTTAAGTGTTACATCTCTGATCCATTCCTGAAACTCCATCTTCTGCAATCAAATAAATACTTCAGCATCCTGATAAGGAAAACTGAATTTTGGCAACAGTGACAAAGAAAGTCCTGAAAAGATTAATGAAATCTGATCAATAGAATATTCTCTGCTAGTTAAGTAGATTTAGATTTCCAATACAAAGGTAAATTGAGTCATCAGCCTCAGTAAGTACTCCTATTTACAATGTTGTTTTCTCTTGGAAAACCAGAAAAATTCTACAAGGTGAGAGGAGACATTTTCATAGAAGCATTCAGTAAGACCAGTAGGATGAACCCAGAACAGTAAATTGATTGCTTTGAATTTATTATCAGGACAAATAGCGGAGAAATTGATATGGATATAAATAGAGCTAATATTAATAAGCGGCCTTCAGTATTATTTTAGAGCCTAATTCTTTACTGAGAACATGTACTGCTTGGTTGATCAAGCTGATAGAACAGATAGGAATACTTTCATAAACCATCTGTTTAAAATGCAAGAGAATTTTAGATAAACCATTAGAACTATAAAGTATCAATGAAGTACCAGTTAAATACATTAAGAATTGCTAATGATGGAAATTTATTGGAAAGTAGTTTAAATTGAAGGATGAACACTGGTCATGCATGACATTTTTAATAAGTTTCTCAGCAAGAAGGCTTCAGCAATTGGGAGACATACCAGATGACCTTCAGTTTTACAGTTACATGAGGCCCCAGTGGAAGGCAACGCAAAGTCAAACAATTAAGATTTTGAACATTATGAAATGCACCTTTAGCACAGTGAAGTTACAGTAGTAGGAAGCAGCATCTAGGGCAGGGTCAGTCATGCAGCTCTTGCTCAAGTTGGCAAATATCCGAGTACAGCTTGTGCTTTTACTGTCCAGGAAGCCTGGGTGAGTTAAGACATGACAACAGATAAAACAGAAGCAAACCACCCTAAGATATTCTTCCCCCTTTACTAACCAGCAGGATTTCCATCAACACAAAGTCCACTGGTTCCCATTTTTACTGGCTGTCTAAGCATGCTCAATACAGATGATGAATCAAAGTAGATTAGGATTGGATCACCAGCCTGAAAAGATAATTTGGAGAAATCACAAAGTTACGGCAGAATACTAAGACCAAGGGCAAGAGACAAATCTATACTTCTTTGTGTACACCCAGTTTTGTCTAAAAGGTTGTCCAACCTCTTAAATACAAGGCAAATGACCAGAAACATTTTATACACTAAGGAATGGAAAGTACTGAGAGATAAACAGTTCAACAGTGTGCTCTGGTAACCAGGGGGGACAGCTGTGTTGTGGGGTGCATCTGGCTCAGCATCTCCAGCTGCTAGGGGAAGGCTCTGCTCTGCATGCTGGTATGGCCTCACCTTGAGCCTGAGGGCACTTTTGGGTGAAACAATATAAGCCATAAAGTGCACTCAAAAGAGGGTTACAAACATGGTGAAGGGCCTCTCCAGGGGAAGCCATACAAGGAATGGCTAAAGTCACTTGGCTTGTTCAGCCTGGAGGAGACTGAGGGGAGATCTCATTGCACTCTGCAGCTTCCTCCCAAGGGGCAGACACTGATCTCTGCTCTCTGTGACGAGGGACAGGACCCACGGAAACTGCTCGAGCTGTGTCAGGGGAGGCTTATTTCAGAAAAAGGTTCTTCCTCCTGAGGGTGGTTGGGCACTGAACAGCTCCTCAGGGAATGGTCACAGTCCCAAGGCTGACAGAGCTCAAGAAGCATTTGGGCAACACTCTCAGGCACAGGGTGGGATTGCTCGGGTGTCCTGTGCAGGGCCAGCAGATCTACTTGATGATCCTTGTGGGTCCCATCCAACGATATTATGGCTTCCAGGTACAAAACAAGAATCTTTTGATCTGTTCTCATCAAACATCATTACAGAAAGCTTTAGTAAACGCATATGTACAAACTGATTGGTATTTTCTTTCAACTCACACGGTAAAAAGCAGAGAACGATGGCTGAACTTGTGATGGTGCTAAGAAAGAGTGCCTGCCATACTTCTCTAAGAACTCCACAAAATCAGATTCTTTGACATCCTGTGGCTGTTGAAAATAGTTCAGCTTTGCTAGGGTTTGAAAAGGGAAAAAAAACTCCATCAATATTAAGTTACTAGAAAAGATAACAGTAAATACTGTGCCAATATTTTTAAAAGGAATAACATAAGTAATTGTAAGCTAGCTGGTGCCTTGTATTAATTAATCCATAGTAACACTTCTAATGGGCTAATATGCTCTACAGATAGGATGATATGAGTATGGTTCATGGAAAACAAACATTAATACACAAAGTGACTTTCCAAAAAGCATAAGACTCCTAAATAGCTATCTTAATATGTGCTGTAATTTCCATGAGATGCCCAAATTAGGCACACATGAAATTTTAATTACAAGCACTACCCATTTGTGAGTTCACTAAAAGCAACATTAAATGGATTCAAAGTAATTAGGTAAAACTGGTGATTGGTAAAACTCAAGGTAAGTATGAATAGACAAAAGGCATCCTAAAAAAACCGATTTTATATTGGTATCCTCCAGTGACGTCTTCCTGACCTGGTGGTATTCAATGGTATGGTTATCACGTTATAATGTATTAATTTCTTATTGCTAAAGCACTTTTATAAAATGGCAAATTATTAAAGGCATGCCACATAGACCCATCCTAATATGAAAAACTTTTCAATGCATTCAAATAAAGCATCTTAGAAGATTCGACTGATAGCACTTTAAGCTGTGGTTAAACTCTCATCTAAATTAATCTTTACTGTGAGACCTACTGAAAATTGGAAAGAGTAAAGTTCTAGTGCTACTACCCCATCACACTATATATTATGAAGCTCTCTCATAATTTCTTTGCTCTTCCCTGTATGCAAAAAGCTCAGATAAAATCTGTAAAGAGCTGAAAGCAGACAAGATAATAATAATAAACTAACCTTGTTTTGACTAGCTGTTGTACCTGTTAATCCCCTGAGTCCCTCCCAACCTAAAATACTCAGATTTAGGTCAGAAGCAAATGGAACTGTAGATCACAACTCCCAGACAAATAACTCAAAAGAGAAAATGCTAAGTGTTCAAATGTGAGACCACAGCAATCACACTGAATGCCAGGAACTGGACATTGAATCACTCAAATGAAGTACAAAGTGGAAAGAAGAAAGAGGAAAGAATGTTAATGGCATATCCTACGTGACATATGATTACCAGTGAAAAAAAGAAAAAAAGCACAGAAGAAAGGATGAAAATAAGCATATATAATAAAGAACCCAAGACACAATAAGAAAACACTTTCTGAAAACTATACTAGTGGGATACTTCAAATGTCAACATTTATCTGCTGCTCTACATGTAGCAAATTATGTAAGGTATCTCAGATGCATAAGCAATTGATAAAGACCTATTTGTGCTCAGCCAGAAACCCTACCCCCTATAACAGTGCAATAGTATTTTGCTTTGTTTCGTCTTTGGTGATCAGACCCTGATTCACCATGGTCTCTGTGAAACTGTAACAGCAAAATAATTAGCAACGATTATAACCTGTAGCTCAAAAAGATATTTCCTAAGCAGAGGAAATCTATGAACAAAACGAAATGAAAAGAAATATTGCTTACAGTCATCCAACTGCACACAGAACAGTGGATCACGTCCACCAGGATCAGAAACGATGTCTGTAGAATAAGGGGTGTTACTTCTGAAAATGAGTGACTTTTCCACACACACCTGACTCATAGACCTGCAAAGACAAGCCCCGCCCAGCATAATTTCGTATTTTACATTACATAGCGCAAACACAATACAGTATTACTTTTCATCAGTTTAGATGAGCTGTACAATCTGCATTGATAATCAATTACAGAAAGCCACTCCTGTCACTATAGTAACTTTGTGGACATTCGGTTAGTGTAATTGGAAATCACTCTGACATTCCCTGGAAGAAAAAGTGATTAAAAACAAAATGAATGCCCATATAATACAGCTCCTCTCGGTCCTTATCACAAGAGCAATGCAAAGACAAATTTTACTCTCTAATAGCTGAGACCATGTCGCGGTCTGTACTTGTTTGACGGTCTCATCATAGCTCTCCAAAATTCCTTTTTCTTAAACCCAGACTTCCCAGCTCCCACGGCCAGCTGCCTCCTCACGGAGTAGCCAAGCCTCGCTTCACCTCGGCCACTGCGCCGTCAGCCACGGGAAGCCTTTCCCAGTCCCCGGCCCCAGCGCTGGGTCCTGGGGCGAGGCAGCACCACCGCGAAACACAGGCGGCCAAGCCACAGCTCCCGCCGGGAGCCCGGCCCGGGCCCGCTCTCCTGGCCTGCCTCGGCCCGCCCCGGCGCCAGCAGCGGCAGAAGCCCATCTCCAACCCACCTGCTGCCGCCGGAGCGCCGGGACGCGCCCGCGGGGCTGAGGGCGGGCACCGACAGCGACAGCAGCAGCAGCAGCGGCGGCGGCAGCAGCCGCACCGCGCCGGAGCCACACATGGCCCCGCACCGGCGCGGAGAGCGCGCGGAGAGCGCGCGGAGCCACAGCGCCTGCGCCGCCGAGGGGGCGGGGCCGGGGCCGGGGCCGGGGCCGGGGCGGGGCCGGGGGCGGGGCCGGGCCGGGCCGGGGCCGGGGCCGGGGCCGGGGCGGGGCCGGGGGCGGGGCCGGGCCGGGCCGGGGCCGGGGCCGGGGCCGGGGCGGGGCCGGGGGCGGGGCCGGGCCGGGGCCGGGCCGGGGCCGGGGCCGGGGCGGGGCCGGGGGCGGGGCCGGGCCGGGGCCGGGGCCGGGGCCGGGGCGGGGCCGGGGGCGGGGCCGGGGGCGGGGCGGGGCCGGGGCCGGGGCCGGGGCCGGGGCCGGGGCGGGCAGGACAGCGCTCTTCTAAAGGAGCATGTTCGAAAGAGTTAACTTCAGGTGGTTGTAGCTACTCTCTGTTGATAGCTGCTAGAAATCGTCTTCTATTAATGAATTCATATTATGGCATAATGATTGCGTTAAGGGCAGTTTTGTCTAACATTCAACACGAGGTACCCTATTCTGCTGCCATTTAAATTGCGTTAATTGAATGAGTCACTAAGCAATCGCTGCTTTACGTTATGGCAGAGTGCATAAACTGCTCTGCAGTGCTGCCTAGGTAAGAACAATGTTTCACTAATTCTAGACTTTGTATCACAAGCATTTCTACACAGTGGACCAGATGGGAGAAGATTCTTAATTTTGACATCGTGAAATTTTTTTTCCAAACAAATGCCAGAGCTTAGTTAAAATCCCACGCAGATAAGTCCTGGGAGAGTTTGGCTTTTATAGTTCTATCTTTTAAATAAAATTATTTTTCATTGTACTTTTTGTGAGGTTGCTTTTCATGCAATATTTATCTAACATCTGAATCTGACTGGCACAATATAGTGGAGATTAAAAAGTCCATATGTGTTCAAGGAGTCAAATAAGGCAAATAAGGTACTGTAACAAAGCCTGCTCAAGTTTGCTGGTTTTGAGCTGTTGGAAGCTTCCTTACCCTGGAAATATTGCAATGCCCTGTTTGAAACTCTTCCTTAGCCTTCTACAGCTCATCTCTGTCAAAGGAAAGCTCACTGGCTAGGCCTTTGCTATGATCCAGTTCCATTCCTATGTTCAGTGTGTACTAGATTTTCATCAGAAGCCAAGATGAAAAAGATACACACAGAAAATTTTAGAAGAGAATCATAGAACAGTGGGATCCTTGGGCTGGAAAAGACCTTCAGGATGCTGAGGGACCTGAAGCATCTCCCTGCCCAGGAGAGGCTGAGGGAGCTGGGGCTGCTCAGCCTGGAGAGGAGCCTCAGCCCTGGATGTCCCTGAGTGTCCCTGGATGTCCCTGGGTGTCCCTGAGTGTCCCTGGGTATCCCTGGTTGTCCCTGAGTGTCCCTGGATGTCCCTGAGTGTCCCTGAATGTCCCTGGGTGTCTCTGGGTATCCCTGGATGTCCTTGAGTGTCCCTGAGTGTCCCCGTGTATCCGTGAGTGTCCCTGGGTGTCCCTGTTTGTCCCTGTGTATCCCTGTGTGCAGATAGGGGCTGAGCCCAGGAATTCTCCTTCCCTAACTCTATTTCTTTCTCTCTCCCTCTCTGTTTCCCTCTAACTCTACTTCTGTCTTACTGTATTTCCCCCTATTTCTTGATCTCGCTTTCTTTCTCTCTCTCTATTTCCCTTTCTCTCTCTCTCTCTCTCTCTGTTTCTTTCTCTTTCTAACTTTCCTTTCCTTTCCTTTCTAGCTTTAAAAAAGCAGCAGTAGAAACTTTCAGTCACCCTGGGAACAAATTAAAAACATTAAAAAAACTTTTAAACATTTAAATAGAAAAATTTAATCCCTGGGAGCCTGAAATTTTCCACTGCTGCACCAGACATATAGTTTTTTCTTCTTTTTATATCTACTATATAGGGTCCCTAATCAGCACCCCACCCACCAGGGGGGAATTAAGCCTTTTTTTTTTTTTTTTTTTTTTTTTTTGGCAACTAAGGACAGCACAGAAAACAGAGGCATTGTGTCATTGGATACTTACTTATAATTTCCTATCTTCCATTCTATATAAAACTCACCCACTCCTCAGCAGATTAACTGCTTCAGTGATTTGATTATAACTGCTTTCTAGGAACAAGTAATTAAACTTAAATAAAAAACAGATTGATTTAAGATTTTATTCAGAGAATTGATAATGGAAAATAATTTAATAATACAAGTTGTGTGATCATGATCAATTTCTGAACAAAGAGAATAAGATGCATACCGTCTATAATTAATACTTCAGTTTGTCCAAATCTCTTTGCAGCCTAGAACTTTTGTTTCTCCTTTCATTGCTCTTTATGTGCATTCATGGCTCTACATTAGTATGAAGCTTGGGAATAAATGGAATCCATATGTCTAGTCTCCTCAGGGTCATACATGAATTCCACGGTATGTAATAAGAAGGGACAGCACCTACAGTACAAATAATGAAGTTAGCCTTAAGCTGCCTTAGGATAGAATAGAAAGAAAGAAGCAACAGGTGAGAAAATGTTACGGAAAACAATTTTTTTATTCTCTTACGTATTAAAAAAGCACACTACAACAAAGCTCTCTGAGGACAAACATGTAACACATGAAATTAGATGTTTGAACCTGCAAACCAGAATGCAAAAGAATCAGAAAGTAATTATAATAAAAAAGCATATGGAGCAAACCAATGGCTCCTTTGACATCTGTGTAATTCTGATTAGAGAGTATTTGGTCTGAGTTATTTCTCATTCTCCCTAGACTTGCCTTGCCTGTAGGGGGACTGGAATCAGGCATGCTATCTAGTACCTCATCTATTCAAGGAAAATAAAAGAAATCCTACAGAAGGCAACTGGACTGTAAAGTAATCTCCATGGTGCACTTTCTTTCAACCATTTACAGTATGTGTTCAGTTTTTAACGTTTTTACTATGTGGGTTAACATGACTACCTTAGTCTCTCATTTGTACAGACAGGTGACTTTGGTGACTGTAAAGGACACAGACCCTTCAGCAAAAGCTACCAGCAATTTGCCACTGGTTTCTATTTTATAAAGTATCAGGAGATCATAATTGTTGCTGAGTAACATCTGGGAGGACAAATACCTTACTTCTTAAGTTTCTAGATTTGAATATCAGTCATTGTATATTGGGTTACAGTTTTAAAAAAGTCAAAAAGCTTAGTGAGGTGATATATGACCATCGCCCAAATATATAATTTTTTTTGTCAGTTTCTTGATTTAATTCCTTTCAGTTAATTTAAAAATTAATTAAAATTATTGGTTTTAGCTTGGTCTTGCTTGTTTTTTTTCTATGTTTTCCTGATCATTTGGCCATGGCATAATTAGTAGATTTTGATAGTCACGAATCATGTGACCACTCTTCATTATAGAGCAGCCAGTGATTTTCCATTGAAATTGGAGATAATATAACCAGACTCTTAGCACAGTGGCAGAGATTGAAATATTATAGTTTATGACAAACATTTTCATGAAAGACTTTTGCCCATTGTAACAGAACCATATTACAAACACAGAAGAGAAGACCAGTACACCCTGAATGAGGTCCTGACTGAGGCTTTACAAGGCTCGCTGATGAAGCTCAGAGCACAAGCTAAACACCTTCAGGGTGATCACAGCCCCGGGGCTGTCAGGTGCCAGGCTCGCACACACCCTCTCACCACGGCGGGGGGAAAAGGCTTTGGGTGTGTGTTGGAAAAGCCTCTGGACAGAGGCGCAGTGACTGCCCACCCTCCATGTGCAGAGCAGCCCAGCTGAAGGGCCTTTTCACCCACAGCGCACCCACGTGAAGCACAGCAGAAGGGCTGTCATGGCCTCCAAAGGGCTCCCCAGACCATGCACCAGACCACTGCAGCAAATTCAGAATCTTGCAAGGAACAGTGTCAAACTGGTGCCCTGCACGGGAGGCACTCCCACCTGCCCAAAGTATATTAATGCACTGGATCCCACACGCTTCGGTGGGGCGGTGACAGAGGACCCTCACCACCAAGACCACCAGATGGAAGGGAGCAACGAGACGTCCTTGAGACCCTCAGATGGGTGATGTGCTCCACCTGACCACTATCAGTCTCCCCTGGTACCTCCGCCCCCTACGAACACCCTTCCTTCCTTCCTTCCTTCCTTCCTTCCTTCCTTCCTTCCTTCCTTCCTTCCTTCCTTCCTTCCTTCCTTCCTTCCTTCCTTCCTTCCTTCCTTCCTTCCTTCCTTCCTTCCTTCCTTCCTTCCTTCCTTCCTTCCTTCCTTCCTTCCTTTGCTATTAAATAAAAGGTATCATTTTTTTGGCAACATTTGACCTCTTTGGGCATTAGTCACATTTTTTGAGTGTATTTTGAACCTTCAAAGTTCTTTCTGTTTTATACACAGAGACTTAATTTTCTTTGCTCTTCTGGGTTTAAACCAGATCATAACACCCATGTATTTAATGAGGATGAATAATAAATAGAAAAATTTTAGATATCTATATTATGGTGGTGCCATTTTGGCTATTATCTACATTACAGAAGTCAGTTCAGTCAGTTGAGCTTTCACATACTCATTTGTATATGAGGAGACACTAGTGTTACCTGAGTTTGGGATTTTGCCACCAGACATCCACAAGTGGCTGTAGCCGAGTAAGAGTTACAAAGCTGGGTATAAACATCAGATATAGATATAGATATAGATATAGATATAGATATAGATATAGATATAGATATAGATATAGATATAGATATAGATATAGATATAGATATAGATATAGATATATATAGACGTATGCTAAGCTACAGTAAGCCATTGTTGTTATTATCTAACATGATTACACAAGCAATATATTGCAGTCTGCTTTGGAAATTGACACAGGTTTGCTATAGGGGTTTTTTCCTTGCCTACCTAGTTTCAGATTAGTTTTATTTCTGTTCATTGATATTCATAGAAGCAAGACAGTTACTTGATTTAAATGGGCGCTGTGGCCGGGGAGGGGTTATGTAGCACACGTAGGGACTGAGTCTACCCCTGAATTCTTTAGAGGCCCTGGTACTGGAACAGCCTACTGGTATGGAGTTGCAGTCTTGCTCCAAGAATTGATTCTAGCTCAGTTTAGAATTGAATTTATGTATGTAAACCTTTAAATTGTGTTCATGACCAGAATTATTTCCCTCACAGAATCTGGTATGACCCAGTAGTTGAGGGGCAATGGTGAGGCTCTAAACACTTCCTTTGCTATGTGCTAACGTCAGTGCAGCCAGGCAGCTTTTTTTCTTTTTTACTTTCTCTTTTTCTTTTCTCCCTCACCTGTAATTTCTTCCTGCACTGGCAGATATAATCCCAATGTCCTTGGGCATTCTGTTCTGCTTTAGTCCAAAGGTTCTGCCACTGGTGGTGTATGCTTTATTTCAAAAGGTTTCATGTTAGAAGCTGCCAACACGGCAACACAAATTACTGGCGACAGCATTTCTTAGCACTAGTTTCATGTGCAGGAAGGCATCAGTGGTTGCCTGTGTCAGCCCTTGAGCCCGTGCCCGCTCCGGTGCCGTCCGTTGCCGCGGCGGTTCCCAACAGCTCCCCCGCCCGGGGCTGGGGCCCGGCTCCCTCCCGCTCCCCGCCCGGGACTGCGGCCCGGCTCCCTCCCGCTCCCCGCCCGGGACTGCGGCCCGGCTCCCTCCCGCTCCCCGCCCGGGACTGCGGCCCGGCTCCTTCTCGCTCCCTCCCGCTCCCTCCCGGCTCTCTCCCGGCTCCCTCCCGCTCCCGCCGGGCCCCTCCAGCGAGGCCGAGGGGCGAGAGGGAGGGAGGGAGGAAGGGAGACAGAGGGCAGGGCTGCATGTGTTGTGTGAGCGCTGCCGGGATACGCGCCGGTGCTGTGGGAACGCAAGCGGCCGAGGAGCAGCCTGCGGTGTCCGGCGGGCCCCTCTGGCAGCCGCATCCCTGGGCTGTCCGAGCAGGCGCTCGGACCTTCGGAGCGGCCCCCGGCCCTGGCCGCCATGGAGCTGGCGCTGAGGGAGCTCCTGCAGAGCGCAGGAGGTGAGCGGCCGGCCGGCCCTGCGGCCTCGTCACCGTCTGGAAAGAGAAGTGAAATTAACATCCGACTTCAAACAGGAAAACAGCTTGATCCTAATCTGTTTTCTAAGCTCACTTTCTAGTGTGCTAACCTTCGTGATTTTAAATAGCAAGAGAGTTGTTAATGCTTCATCTTTAAACTATCCCTAACTTCGAACAACACGTGCGTGACAGTATTTTCCTTAAACATTCTTCATTTATTTCTGCAGAGGAGAGACTGGATATCATGCAGCTCATTTGAATTCAAACATGTCAGTACACCTGGAAGCAAAAATCCTTTATTCTTTTTTTTAATTTTTTTTATTTCAGATGTTCAGGCTTTGAAGAATGCTTACAAATTAATCAAATCAGCCACTGAAGGACAGTCTGCACTTGATTCATCTGATAACATCAGCGCCGATTTATATGTTTTATGTGCTGAACAAGCGCTTCAGGTTTGTAATTTAGGTATTTTATCTGTATTAAATAAAAACATGTATATGATGCACTGTATTTACAATTGTTACAGTTTCTACTTTAAAAATCTTAGAAACACATGAGGAAAGTATTACACCGTTCTGGTTTTGGAGAGCAATTGTTTAAACATGTATTTTCCGTTAAAACTCCACCCCTAAATCCTCACTTCTTTATAGTCAGACAGCAAAGTGTGGTTTTTGAAGTTTGTAATCATATCCAAATTAGCAAGGTGTACCATAATATATACAAAAAAAGTCTTCCATTCCTGTTTTTTCGTGTTATGGAAAAGTTAGCATTAAGCATCTTGGTTATGGCTGAAGAAAGTATGTTTGTGAACACCTGTACCAGACAAAAGAACCCTAATAAAAATAACATTCCATTCTAATGATGAAATAGCATTCCATTCTAATGATGAAAGTCTGTTGCTAATTGAAACGAATTCTATAAAATGTGATAGAGGTTTTTAATTTTCAAATATTTGTTAATACTCAATTTATGATCACAAGTAATTGGGTTTTAAGCAGACAGAGTTTGTAGTAAAGGTTTTCCCCCCTCCCCCCAAGCTGCAATCCAGTTAAAATCTGTCTGTGGTCTGAAAATTGAGGTGTAGCACTGACAAATCCTGTCAGCTAATACCACTCCTTAAAAAAACTCGTGAAATTCTGTTAAGAGTTTTGTCTTTATGTCAACAAATCCATTTAAAAAGGAAACTTTTTTGGATACTGTAAGCTTTTCTATGACTGACTGAGGAGTTTTGGTAAATAAAGGAGCTTTTTTTTACATACATTTGGAATGACAAAACTATGCCTTTAGTAAATGATAATGGGCTTATACCACAACTGGTATGCATCCCTATGGAATATTGCTTACATACTGGTATGGAGTTAGATGTTACCCTTGATTAGGCATGCATTTGAAAAAGCTAACAATTCTTAATTATTTGTTGCATTTTTTTTAATATTGAAATTCTGCTTATTTGGGTTTTAGCTGGGATATCTGGAAATTAGCAGTGACTGTCTACAGATGTATTTTAAAGGAAGATTTCCTGTGAGCCAGTTTCTTGGCAGAGCATATTTGTGCCAAGGCCAGTTGCATGCTCCACACTCTACAGATAATTTGGTGAGAAATTATGAAGTTTGCTTTATATTAAGCCTGGATTTGCAAGTTTTTATTCCTAGGTTTTTATGTGTTGCTTTTAGTCATTTAAAATACACAAGGATAAGCAAGACTGTGGGAAAAATGGAAGGAAATATAAAAACAAGTAATTTGTGAGTAAACAAAACTTACCATCTGAATCACAGTAATATTTCAAATATTTTGGAGAAGACAATATTAAAGAATACTTGTAAAAATTTTTCAGGGGGTTGATTGTTTTAAGTCACCCTCTTAACTTTTTTCAGACCAAATTAACTGTTGGAATAATTACTGATTTTTTTTGGGAAACATTTGGTAGGCATCCCTACCTTGGGAAGTGGAGGACTGAAGAGGCCCACAGAGAGGTTATACAGTTCATTTCTGTGGCAGTGTATTTCTAGCACTCACCAGTAACATCTCCAGGTAGTACTTGGATGTGGCTTTTTGTAATGAAAGGTGGTAGCAATTCAGGAGGATACTTCTGCTTCCGTGTGTTGCTTTGAGGTGTTACAATTCCATATATATGAAAAGTAGTTTTTATCTCCTGCTGATTTTAAAAGGGAGTGGGATCTCTTTTATGTATTCAGAAAAGAGATCCTTGTACTGTGATCAGTCAGCTTTCATCATCTGTTAATGGAACCTAGCCCCCAAAAATAGCCTTAACAGATGTTTAGAATCATAGAGTATTCTGAGTTGGAGGGGACTCACAAGGATCATCAAAGTCCAACTCCTGGCTCTGCGCAGGACAAAAATCCCGCCCTGTGCCTGAGAGAGTTGTCCAAATGCTCCTTGAGCTCCGCTGGCCTTGGGGCCATGACCACTCTCCTGGTGAGCCCGTTCAGAGCCCAACCACCCTGTGGGGGAAGTCGAGCTTAAACTCTCCCTGACACCGCTCTAGCAGCTCCCTTGGGTCCTGTCCATGGAGCAGAGCTCGGGGCTGCCCCTCCACTGCCTTGAGGAGGAGGCTGCAGAGTGCAGTGAGGTCTCCCCTCAGACTCCTCCAGGCTGAACAAACCAAGGGACCTCAGCCAATCCTTATATGCTTCCCCACTAGGTCTTCACTACCTTGTAACTAAGAGTTTGTGTTATTTGTGTTCACAAATGCACCTGAGAGATATTTTAGTAGTTTCTTTGAATAATGTGTTTGAATTAACTTTCAAGCTAGAATCTTTTCCTTGTTACATTTTCTGTACTTTCTTTCTTCTATGAGCACATAAGCAGAATAACTGATCAATGGTCACTTTAAAAGTTCATGCATGTTTGAAATGTTCCATGTGTAGTTTTGTTTCTAAATTAATAAACTATTCTGTTATGTTTTGTGAATCTCAATCAAAATTTGCTGTTTTCTTCTTGGCTCTTGCTAACTTCTTAGAAGTTAAAAATACAGTTAAAAGTACAGTCCTGGCTTGGTTCCTTGTGTCATGTGGTATAATGGTCTCTTAAGATACACTTCACATCAGTTGTAAAGTTTTGTCACTGCTGTGTTCCTAGATAATTTGTAAAAGTATGAGTGCGCAACATCTCATGCCAAGTAATCATCATTTATGTAGAATAGACAAATTTGTCCTTATTTTGGTTTCCATCCTAAGGAATCCTTCTTAATTGATTAGGATGCTCGTGTTCTTAAAGGCCAAGTGCAACTTCTCTACTTTAGTACATATTTAATCTCTGGTTTTTTCTTTATCTAGGCAGTTCCCATTTATTGATTAATACCCTTCTTATGCCATCCCAGAGCTCAGTAAGTCAGTCCCAGTTCTCTTGGAGATTTTAGGTTATCTTTTCTAGCATACTGTAGAGACCCTCTCTGGTGTCATCCCGCTTCTGCTCATCCAGCTCCACCTTGGCTTTGCTATTTGCACTGCATCCTTCTTGCACACTTTCAAAAATTCCCTTATGCTATCTCACCCATCTTCTTTACACCCTGCCTTTGGGAATACTGATGAGATCTTCCCTAAGCTGTCTTCTTCAGGCTCAGCAGTCTCAGCTCTCTGTCTTTCCCCACAGGAGAGATGCTTTGGTTCTTTGTTGATCTTTGCAGCCCTGTCTTGGGCCCTCCACAGCATCCGTGTCTCTCTCATACTGAGGAGCAGAACTAGGAACAGTGTTTCTGGGTGTGGCCTCACCAATACTGAGGAGAAGGGAAGGATCATATCCCTCAGCCTGCTGGCCACACTCCTCCTAAGGCATCCCTGGACATTCTCAGCCACCTTTGCAGTAAGGGAATGCTGCTGGCTGGTATTCTTTGACTTGGTGCCCACTGGGATAAGGTTCCTCCTCTGAAGAGCTGGTTCCCAGCTCCTTTAGCGATAAAAAGGGCATGCCTTCCACATCATTCTGTTGACAAATTCCTGTTGGAGCCTTTTTTGAGAAAATAATTCCTTGAGATTTTTAATGGGACAAATGAATATAACTTTTTTCCCCACTGGATTTACTCTTGGACATTTCTAAACTTTTTTTGCTAAAAGCTTAAAAAGTATGCAGCTTTGTAGTTTTGGAGAATTTCAGTCGCGATAATTAATATTTGGTAGAAATGAAGTAAATTCAAAATACAGTCTTAAAATTTGAAATCAGGAAATTATATAAATAGGCTATCAACCAGTTTTTAATTATTCTGTTTCTATAGTAATTACTTTCTATGGCAGTATGTTTTAGTTGAGATTGGTCTGAAAGTAAAATTTATGAAATATGAACATATTGAAATAGGAAAAGAATCTACTGATTTATAAAAGCCATATTCAAATTGCACTAGCTTTTCTTTGTTCTATTCTAGGAAGAGTTTGAAAAGTTTGTGCTGTTTTTTATGAAGGCAATTGATTTTGCAACCCATAACAGAAGGTAGGCCATACTGACAGGATTAACTCTAAATCCCAGGAAATGCTATTGATCTGCCTTTTCAATTCTTTGTCTTGATTTTCATTAGATAGTTGTGATATTATGGTTTTCTTTTTTAAATTTTTCCTTCCATTTTGTAACTTCTGTTACTGCAGAAGTATAAGGATACTGCAGTCTTACATTGACAGGATGAACAACCCTGTTAAAAGCTGAAAGATATCTCAGCATTTCTTATCCTTTTATAGTTATAATTGATAGAATGAGAGCACCATGTTAGCTTATTTTTAAGTGGATAATTATTGAGTAAAGTATGGTTGTAAGAGTTACCATATTCTTCTTGTGCTATACTTGTCTCCTCAGTTTTTAGTCACGATTGCTTCCAATGAAAAGTTGCACTTTTTAACTTCTTAGAAGTGTCTTACAGTACTCAAGCTGTAATTTTATCTTTATTCAAGTTCATTAAATACTAAATTTTTTTTAATTCTTATTTTTCAGGTATTTTTTTTTGATATATAATGCCTCAGTTCTTTATTGGCAACTTGTGAGGCCATTTCTTAAGCCTGGATTCCGCTATTGCCTTATTCCCAGCCTTTCACGGATTGTTACAGCATTAAACCAAATTGAAGAGCAAGACAATGAATGGCGAGCAGAACTCATGATGTGAGTTTAATTGTATTTTTTCATATGAGCATTCTGTGGTCCTTTTGGAACTGCTACCTGAGGTCTTTAATAAGGTATATTTTACTCTAATGTTGTAGATGTATTTATTAAAACTTAATTAATAACTTTTTAAAGAGACATGAATGAGACTGAACATGAATTCAATATCTACTTTAAGCTTGAAGTTTTAGTGACAGTTAAAGAGAAGTTTTGGAGACAGCTGGGCGCTAGATCAGATCTGAATTTAAATAAATGGTGTATAAATATCAATGTATTATTATTCTCACATTTTCTGAGCAAAGCTGGAGCATAAACCTTGAGATAACTGTACTGAGAAAAATAGTTTTATGTGCAAATGGAGGAGTGTCCATGTAATTTTTCAAATTACAGGTCCCACTTCTTTTATTGTAGAGATGTTTTGATCCCCTATTCAACAGATTGATTCCAGTTCCTATTGCAGTCCTACTATAGTTTGCTCCCTTTCTCTTAGTGAATTTTTCTGTTTCTTTGGTGTATGACTGTGGTTTATTGATATGTAGCATTTTCTTTATAAACCAGAACTGGAGGGAAGTAACAAAACATTCCAAGGGGTGTGTTAAGGACTGTCTGGGATACCATGCATGCAGTTTCTTGGTACCAAACTCTTGCTGGGGTATTTATGAGAAACAAATGCATGCAGTGTGTTTGTGGTATAAAACTAATGGTTGCATTTATTTATTTTAAAGTTGTATTTATTTCTAAATTTTTTGAATTATGATTATCATTGTTGTTAATTTATGTTGTGGAGTCAAAGGCTCTTTTTCAGTTAAATAAGATAAAGTGTAAAAAACCCAGTAGATATATTGCAGTTTCCAACAGGAATAGTTTTCTTTTGCTAAATGGCTTTGAAATACTAGCCTCTCCAGAAGGGAGGATCTTAGAATGCATCTCACAGAAATGTTTTTTCTCATATGCTTTAAAATAATTAATCTTTTTAATTCCAGGTATCTCGTTGAGAGAAGTTTTCACAAAAAACCTCCACATTTTCCAAGGTTCTTACTGTGATATGCACTAAATGTGTGTTAACAGCTGTATATATCTGAAAGAAGCAAAAATGTAGGAATTGGAGGATCTCTTCTGTGTTGAGTCAATGCTTTATAGCACTAATTGCTTGTATTGCATTTAGAAGTGGTAACTTGGATAAAGAGAGTGTTAAAAATATGACTAAGAATTATTTTGGAAAGTGTTAATAAATATTTAATACAAACATTTATTTGATCTGCAGAAATTTACTTGAGTGCTTCCTTGATGCTTCAAAACTGGAAGAAGCAAAAGAGTTTTCATCTACTGCAGCAGTCTTTATTAAGGAAAATGTTCCAGATAAATACTCCCAAATATTTTCTTTAATGGTAATGCTAAAAATATTTTGAATTCCCTTTAAGGCAGGAACTCTGTCTATGTTTCATAAGATCATAGTTATAATTGTTATATAATCTGTTTCTTCATTTAAATTTTGTGAGCTACCAAACAATTCAGTAGATATGCAGAGATTTTCACAAATTATATATTTTTGATACTAGAAGCTAAAGAGCTCCTTGCTGCTCCATGTTCTTTTAACACATCATGATATAATGGGGATAACTTTGACCAACCCTAAAAATTCTGTTTGGATTAATTACTAATGAAAGAGAAGGTTTACTGAGAACCTTCATTCTTCTGCACTGTCTGTTGTCTTTTTTTCCATTCACCCCCCCAGTCATTTAGTTCCAAAAGTATATGTTTATATTACAAATTTCTCTAACATTTGAATTAAGAGAATCGATATTACAACATTTCAGAGGTGTGGTAATAATGAATTAATCACTCTGGGGCAAGCTTGAAATTGCTTTTGCATTTTTTAGAAGAATTACTGAGCAAAGCTGTTTGACAGTGTCTTTAAAGAGAAGAATGAAGTAGTTCTAAAACTCTGCTTGGGCTACAGAAGTATGATCCAAACTTTTGAGTGCTTTAGCAGCAGCATACTGTAGTCCTGCAAAACTTAGTGTTCCCATACAGCTTAAGTAATCAGTGTTGATAGTTGTGGGCAGTCAGTGTCAGAGTCAGAAGAAATTATCTGCACACTATTAATGTGTAACTCTACAGTTAAATTGAAGTTACTGCAGTTTATTGTAATGTCTTCATAGTATTTTTCCCTGCCTATCATCTATAGGTACAGATAAAATTTAATTGGGCATGTTTCTCTCAGCTGGATGACATGATTTCAGAATGAGTTCTATCAAAAGGTGTTAAAAATGCATTATTAGTATTCTAACTCAGAAGGTAGTTCCACATTATATTTCTGCTAATAGTTCTGATCCTGACTATCAGAAGGTCAGTATAGCTCTACTGGGTGATCTTTGTATTATCTATACAGAGCAACATAGATTATCATAGTAGCCCCTTTTCCCTTAAAGTCCATGAAAACAGTCAACATATCTGCTTTATTTTAGATCTGTTGAGTGTTGGTCCTTTGCTTATTTAACCAAATAATAATTAAATTGTTATTTTATAGGTGTATCACAAACTAATGGATATTTCCCAGGTAGAGAAGGAGATACAAAATTCCATCCATCTTTCAGTTATTTATAAAATGCAGGTGTTAAAGTTGTGAGTATGAAAATGTATCCTTCCACTTGTACTTTGATGCTGCTTATTATAGGGGTAGAATCAGGTCCAGGGATCTCATATGCTTGTAGAAAAATCTACTGCAAAGTTTAATTCCTCAAAAGGAAAATTATAATGACAGTTTGTGTAGTAACTGTCAGGTCTGAGAACACCCTCATCTAAAAAGTGAGCTAGCTATTTGGGAATGTAGGGATTTGTGTGTTGTACAGATATTGCCAGAAGAAAGAATTTAAGAGTCTGAAAGACATTTTAGTATCAAATGGACTCTCATTTTATCCTCAAGCTGTGTACAAGAAAGTAAAGATGAGGTGGGGAAATCACCTAAAATACAATGTACAAATCATGAAGCATAATGCTTTTAAAACTCTTTAATTTTTAGAGGTATAAGAAAAATTTGAAAATTAGGCTTCATAGCAAAATCTCATGTAATTTTTTTCAGTGTCTCAGGATTTCCCCATTTTAAAATATTGATTCTTTTCTTAGTAACAGTGAATTAATTTATACTGATATTATGGGAAAGGAGTCTTGCACAGGTTTGTTTGTTTTTTTTTTTTTTTTTGTTCTGGAATAAAATTTACTAACTTCAGATACTGAAGTTAGGTTTTATTGTTTCTTGTTTCTCTTGATATTTCAATATCCAGTTAGCCCACTGATACCTTGGAATAAGAGCCATCCATTCTGAAGTTAGGAGAATTATGGCAAATTTTTAATGTAATAACCTTTCTCATTAAATATTATGACCTAATTCCTCATATGTTGCAGACAGTGGGACACAAATGTATTTCCAAGTGATGCCACCGCAAATCTGAATTCTTTACATGTGCTCTTGAAACAATATGATGTACCTCCAGCATCTGTTCTCCGTGTGAAGTGAGTTTGATTTGTCATAGCCCCCTGGAAGTTTATGATGAAGCTGATCCTGCTTCCATGTCAATATTCCTGATGGTCTTGCAGAGATTGAACTCTTACTTAGTTGTTTGTGTTGTGTTAACATATAAGTCATCTCAAAAAAGGACAAAATCCTGTTAGCTTTATGACAGAACCCAAGATTAAATATCTTGTTGCATACAAGCTGTTTGTATAACATGATTAAATCTTTCCATAATGATTTCTTATTGGTAAAACGAGATTTTTTTTAAAGGTCTTAAAATTGATATGTATTTTCAGACTGTGGTTAATTTTTAACTTTTCCTGGGGCCCTTCCCAACTCTTCAGCATAAATTTGAAAGACTAAACTGACCATTATTCCAGTAGTTACATCACAGCAGTTACATATGGAAGTAATACTAAATTTTTACTTGTTAAGGAAAACTCTCTTTGACAATATTCAGATATCTCATCACTTCTCCTGTTCCAGGCAGCACACTATGCTCATTTGGTTATTTGCAGACATCCAAAAAGTTAGAACAGTGCCCATCTCTTATCTGTGTTCTTAGTTCCTAGGTAGCAGACTGACGGATGTAACTGCTTTGTGTGCCAGTTCATTGAATTGTATTTCCAAAACTTTCTGCAATCTGAAGTTTCTTACTTCACCATGTCTGTGCTTCATGCATTTCGTTCTGTATTTTTTGTCTTCTTCAGGAACTGTTTATGCAGACTGTATAGGAGTGCACTTATTATTTTCCATAAACAGATTAATGTTTGTATTTTTCATGTAGCCAACTTTGAACTCTTTCTTTTTTCTGTGTTAACTGTGAGCTTTACTAGTATAATGATAATAATAATCATATAATATTTAACATTATAAATATAACTCCTTTAATATTCATATGACTTTAAGGTTTTCAGATACATTGCGCAGTTACTTTCAAATAGTGTTTTTTTAATTCCATGGCAGAGCAATATCAAATTCTCTGAATGATGTTTTTGTATTTTTGAAGGTTTCCTTTGATTCTGGAATTAGCTCGTTTTTCTCTGAAAGTAAACTGCACTGAGCTTGCAGCTCATTGTATACTTGATTTGAAGAGCGTTCCAATTACTGTAAGTTTTAATTATGTGAGATTGGATTTTTTTTTCACACACCCCCACACTCCCAAACCTCTTTCGTGTTAATATTTAAAAAATAGTACTAATGATTCTATGTTTGTTGTGGCGAATAAATATCAACTGTAAATTTGTGCTTGTGTTTTAAAAACGGTACCTGTGCTAGAGTTTGATTACAAGTTAAATTTCAATTTCCATTATAATGAACCCACTTAGAGTTACTCATAAAATTTAACTTATCCTCACAGATTTTTTTCTGAGTGTCTGATTTAGGCCCGTTATTCTGAACATTTCCTTAAAGTCTAAAATATTATACAAATCCTTAACATTCCACAGGAAGATGTGTTTAAATCCCCTAGATCAAAGAGTCACAAGGACTTAATCTAAGTATTTGTGTAGGCAGTAGTGGGAAATATCTGTTACGTCACAGCAATAAAGAAATTTGGCTTCCATTTCAGCCTTCTCTATTGGAGTTAATGTGTTTTTTAAATCTTCTTATTGCCCAGCATCATTTGACAGTGATTTCTTGTTGTAGTAGAGTAAGAGAAATCTACGTCAAAATTTCAGTTCCTTGGTTTTTGCCAAAGCACTGGCAAATTTCTCAACCATAACATGAGTTCCATCTCTGTGTGTATCTGTCATTAAGTTTTTCAAGATCTCTTCTTTTTTCCAGCCATGGGGATGTTAAATTACCAAATGTCATGCTGATTGATTTGATAGTAGCTCATAATGAATTAGGAATGGAGAGGTTGTCTAAATTTCCTTACTACACCAATTTAACCCAAATATTATGTATCTTAGATGTTTCTATGATCCAGACATATAATTTATATGATTTAATAGTGAGCTCTTTCCTAAGATGTTAAAAGTCTAACCTAATTTTTTCACTTAAGTTTCACTGCCCACCAAGCTGAATTCTTTCTGTCTTGACTAATTCCTGTTTATTCCAAGCATGTACCTTTTTAATAATGTTAATGAAATGGAAGAGGGCAGATTTAAATCAGATACTGTGAAAATATTCTTCCTTGTGAGAGTGGTGAGGCCCTGGCACAGGTTGCCTGGACATGCTGTGGCTGCTCCATCCCTGGAAGTGTTCAAGGCCAGGTTGGACAGGGTTTGGAACATATTGGGATAGTGGAACATATTGGGATAGTGGAAGGTGCCCCCTACCCATGGCAGAGTGTTGGAACTGGATGGGGTTTACGGCCACTTTCAACCCAAACCATTCTGTGATTCTATGATTCTATTAGAACTGAAACCAAATTACAGGATAGGAGGAATCAGGTTTACACGGGTTTTCTTACTGCAAATTCTGGCAATGAACAGCTTAAAAGATATTTTGCAGCCTCCAGTGAGTAAAAAGTGACTGCTGCTCTAACAACAAATTCTATTCCCTTTGTAACATTTCAGTTAACTGGCTAGTATAGTGGAATTTTCAGTAGGAAAGTACAGTGCTGTGTTCCTGTAATTGCATGGGTTTAGTCTTTATTGTATTTCTTTTTAATTATTGAAATTGGTATTTCGTGTATTGTTACTTCATAGGAGCAAGGGAAACTTATTGAGATAGAATGTCTGGAATATGAATATGAAATGAAGAAAAATGGTGCTGAAATTGTGACTTATACCAAAGGAGTTGTTGAGGTATGTTCTTTAACTTTGAAAGTACAAGTTTTAATTTGTTAAATGTGGAAAATTGCATTCAACTGTGTGTCTTAATGACGTTATACTGATAAGGAATTCTTTTAACCTTCATATTCTATTAAACTGGACTTCCAAGAATGAAACTGAGAAAAGTTAATCGTAGTTGTGTGTTGATCCCTTGAGTCTTCTGTCTGACCATAGAAGTTTGTAAAAATATATTACTTTCCAAGAGCAAAGATGGTTGCACTGAGGCATAGAAGGGCAACACTCTCATGTTTTCCTATTTTGCCTTTATGTGATCTCTTTTCATGGAATATCTTGGGTTGGAAAGGGCCACTAAGAATCATGGAGTCCATCTCAACTGTGATTGCATGTTATGGCCACTCTTAAACAAATTCTTGTCAGAGAAATGCAGATTGTTCCTGATAAATTGTCACAATAGGAGGATTTTCTTGAATTTCTGTGATTGGTTGT
The DNA here is from genome assembly GCF_029582105.1 of Oenanthe melanoleuca. NCBI lineage: Eukaryota > Metazoa > Chordata > Aves > Passeriformes > Muscicapidae > Oenanthe > Oenanthe melanoleuca. The sequence goes on along the minus strand of NC_079340.1, from coordinate 34,754,898 downwards.
CTCAGTTATAATTCAGACAATCAAAGTCAGAAGCCTAAATATCAATATTATCAATGGGATTAGAGAGATGCCTACAATGAGCAGCTTATACCAGCTGTTAGTCACCTAATGTTCCTATAGTGGGAAGCAGGAATATGTTTAATAGAAGTTGGTAGTGCAAAGGCTTACTCCTATCTAGGGCTGCTATCATTCTGGAGTTCAGAAATTCCAATCACCTTTTGAAAAAAGCCCTCTTGTTAATGAATTCTTTATAATATGAAACAATACCAATGCTAAAATGTAAAACAGGATGTTTAGGTATTTCTAAACTCTAAGTCTACAGTGTATGCAGTTGGAGAGGGATTTTTTATTTTTTTTTATTTTGTTTTGTTTTGTTTTTTATACTTGCATAACCTCTAAAAATAATGTAATAAATGACATGTCTGTTACTGTAGGTAACACTGGATTTTAGATTTAATAAGAACCAAGTTTACTTGCCAGTATGGCAAATTCCATTCATAATATTTCTTTTTTTCCTCTTCTGTACTGCCTCTTTAGCTGAATGTGAAAAAATCCAAAACGGCTAAACCTACTGAATTTACAAGTATTCACAATTATCAATTTTTGTTAATCATAAGAATGGGTAATAGCTGACAGACTTCTGCCAGAAATTTGTGATAACAGCTTGGAGCACCTAAAAGAAATACTCCTTAGTTATCGATGCCTATATTAAAAAAAAAATTGCTAAAGGAATTATTAAGAAAAAGTTTCTGAAGTCTGCTGGCTGAAGGACTGCTTTCTACTGAAAACAGTCCTGATATTAAAATTTGGAGGAACAAGTAAGAAATTCCATTTATTAAATTGTGCTAATTACTTCTTCATGCATTTAGGCTCAGCTGAAATTGATAAAAAATCTTGAATTAACGTTAAAACGTGCAGTTCAGTTGGGAGATCCTGCTGTGATCCAGGTTGTTTGTGCAACCCAGTGGAATCTGTGCTTACCACTACTACAACACAATTTGCATCAACATGTGCGAAAGCCATTGATCTCAGTTGCTGATGTCCTTGAAGAGATTGACAGGTAATTTTTACTGCTGTGCATTTTTTTGAAAGGCTTTTAAACTCATTTAAAAGCCCAAGTTCTGTGATATTAAGTGTCTTTGAGAATAAATGCATGTCTGCATGTTGCATACATTTCCTTGTTAATCATTTAAATATAGGTTCCTTTCAGGCACAGTCTTACACTGTTTAATGACCTGTAACAAAAATTGAAATATTTTAGGAATTTAAAAATACTCTAGTTAATCAAAATAATTTGAGAAAATTCCAAAACTGCAGTATATATGTTGGACTGTGGTCTAGATTCTTGTGTTAACATTGCTTTTGTAGGTTAAAAAAATTAAAATCCAAAAAATTACTTTTGAAATACTATAATGGCTTCTATATTACATGTCAAGTAAGGCACTTCTTGCAAGATACTATATTTGTATCTTTGATGATGCTTCTTTTTAATTGAAAAACCTACTCTATTAAGAAAATTTATTATTTTGGGGGGTATATTCTTCTATTTCCTATTATGCTGTACTTAACCTTAAGCACCTAAATATTTTCACTTTTTTTGTTAATTTGAGTTGACAAGTAACCATTACTATTTGTTACTTAGTTGAGTTTGGACCTCTGACTGACTGTTAAGAGCAGAGATCAGAAATTTTGCAGTAGAGTATGTTGTAACTTACATTTGAGCAGGACAGTAGGTGGTTTCTGCTGCAAGTATTGCAAAGGAAGGTGAGGAATCTAATTTCAGTGTTTCTAAATTTTTTTTTTAGTTGCATAAAGAGTAGATATACACATGCATGAAAGCACATTATTGTATTACTGTACTCTTGTTATTCAGACATTTCTTATGCTTTCCATATAGAGAATGCAAGATCAGCATAGGCAATTTTGAAATTTGTACTAAATGTTAGTAATGACAATTTTTCTCTAAAACCTTGCAGGGAAATTTTGGAGAGATTAAGGTTTGAGGGTTTGTCACATGTATATTCTTAATAATCCACTAGACTCAGCCTGAACTCTGATATGTTTCTGTCTCTAGAGATTGAATGAAGTAATTTGTTTCTATTAATTTGCGTGTCTTAATTTTTGTTTTGATTGCAGCATTAATTGTGGCGACTTTGGTACACAGGAAAAGGGTGGTACTTGCTCAGTCAGACTGACTGATGTGGACATACATTAGTTCTTATGGCATATTTGATAGGCTTGAAAACCTTTCTTCTCTGGCTTTTTCATAGCATTGCTTTAGTTTATGTGATTTTTTGTTTTCCTTCCTGAAAATAGTCAATGGTAGCATGTAGAGCTCTGAGCTGTCGTGAGCAGCTTCCTGGGGCAGGTGATGGATAGGGAGCTGAGCATAGCTGAGCCTGGAGAACATGTAGTTTTTGGTGAAAACCTACTGGCTCCATAGAGTGGTGAGTGGTGTCAGCAACACCCAGGTAGAGACAGTGCTTAGAGTGGACATTTATGCCTGAGTTGAGCTGCATCTTTAAAAGAGCTGAGCAATTATGACCAGGGCTAGACTTGCAGACGTATTAGCTTCTACTTGAATGTTAGGCACAGAGAGTCAACTTTTGTCAAAACTCCTAATTCAGCACATTATTGTTTCTCTGGCAGTTAGCTGCTTTTGAAAACCTCTTCTCTTGATTTGCACACCTCTTCTCTTGATTTGCACACCTAACTGATACTGAAAAAGAGTTCTACAGATATATAAAGATCAGTTAGTCCACAAAATGTGTTGTTTTCTCCTGCAGGGTCAGTGAAAGTAATATGCAGTTAAACTTTGTTATTAATTTCAATTAGTGAAAATTAAAGAAAAAAGTCAGTTAAAAAGGGAGTATAAATTTTAACATTAGAGTCACTTTTAATTATTGAGTTTGACCTTCGGGCAAGTTTCAGTTCTAAGAATTTTAATGTGCCTTATTTTAACAGTTTACACTTGAATTTGTAATCCTTAGCATGTTGATTTTGTTGCGTTGCCAAGTTCATATGGAAATAGCCCGTATAGAGGAAGATGGGGAAAGACTAGAGGCTGCTCTGGAGCATTTGCAAAAAGCTATGCACCTGAACAACAGTGAGCAGTATGGAGAACATCTAAGACTGAGTTTTAGGCGCCTTCGTTTGAGTGCTATGCTGTACGAGTCACCTGAGCATCGAGAGGATCAGGCGGTCATGCTGATTGAACAGGTAAGCATTTCTAAGGTCTGTAGCTGGAATAGGCTTGCTTATTAAATTCCAGAAGAGGAGGGACAGCTGTTTAGTAGAACTGAATATTAGTAGAGGCAGCATCAGCTTGTTTTCAGCAAACTGTCTTCGCTTTGTTGCCTTGAAGTGATCGTGCTGTTTCACAGTCAGGAAATTGTAATGGAGGACTTTTTTCCCAATTCTTTCAGAGATGATTTTTTGGGGGAAGGCAGGGAGTTGTTAATTAGAAGAAATATCAGCAAAAAAGAATAGCCGTGGTCAATAATTAGGATTTAATTGCATGAAACAGTCTTTTATTTAATGAGAAGAGTTATTGGATCTAATTCTGTTGTGCTGCCTTAGCACTTGTACAAAAATCATTCTGGCAATTGATTTTTTCCCTGGTTTAAATGCTTTTTCATGCAAACTTACTCTGTTTAAATGTTGCTTTAAAAAAAACCACACCTCTGATTTTGGCTAGTTCTTAGCAGACCAGGATTATTTGGTTTATATTTTGTAGCAATTCCTCGTAACTGCACACTGGACATCTTACTGTTGGTTGTAAATAAATTCTTTGTTTGAGAAAGTATAACGTAATGCCAGGTTATATACTGAGGAATATACTGTAAAGATTCATGAGAAGCACGAACTTCATATTGAAGTATCTGTGGTGTAATCATGTGAATATCAACACAGTTCCTCAGTCATTTTCAATGACAATAATACTGTAGAATGATGTGTAAGATACCTAAAGATATACAATTCCTATGGGTATTTTTTTGGTAGTAGCAAGTAATATGATGTGTATTCTGTTATGTTTGGTAAATAAGAGCTAGTTGTAATATAAAATGAACCCTATAACAATGAGTTCTTTTCTTTATGTAGGCTAAAAGGGGAAAACAAAAGGATAGTGCAATGAAAAACAGATCCCTTCTGATAAATGCAGGTCTTGCATTAGCTCCTGACACATTTCAAATAGTTCTTGACAGTGAAAATGAAGTTAAAGGTAAAGTATGTGTGTGTGACTGTAAGTTCCTACACTTTGCTTTGCACACTCTTAAAGGCTGGACATACCATCTAGTGGCAGCATATAGGGAATATTGCAGTGCAGATGAAGTAAAGGTTCTGCTCAATTCTGTGGCAGACTTCCTATCATTTTCATTAGGGATCTAAAAGTTGTATGGTGACACTGGAAAAGGTGTTGATTTCCCCTCCAAATTCCCCTGAATCTTACTGTTGTGCTGTAGGGTGCTTTAAGTAGTTCTGTTTTAACTATGTGCAAGGCCTGAATGTTTTTGACCAAGGTCATTTTTAAGTGCTGTTTTCAGAAATTTCACCCAATAATACCCTGTGTTAATTACATTGGGTATTCTTTCTATATTGTAATTGTCTTTCTCTTCTAAATCTTGCTTTTGAGACCTCTAGTTTTGCGCAGAGATTTAGATGTGAATTCATTATCTACTTTCTAAAACATGAAATAGCTTCAGTTTGTGATTATGCAGCCTCTGGTTGAGGAAAAGCAGACAGGGAACAGACTTCCCAAATTGCTTAAACTGTTTTATATTATCTTGGCAATGAAACAAGTGTGTATGTTACTAGTTTTATTAACTGTGACTAAAGCCAGCATACTCCTGCAGTAGAGATTATAGATGCTGGTGGAATATGGGTTTTTTCATGTTGGTTGGGTGGTTTGGGGAAAGCTTAAAGAAATGAGAACAAGGCTGGATTTTGAGTGCTTCAGCAAGGAATTATGAATCTAATTGCTTGCCATTAATATGGGTTTTAAAATTTCCAATATATAAAAACTATCTTTAATTTTTATTTCTTTATCAAGTTTACTCAGGTAAAAGTACTAGTCAAATAAGTTACCTCTGTGCAAAAGCCCAACATCATACTAAAAGTGTGGAGAAAGTTGATGAACATTCGAAACACTTAAGAAATGGAAATGGCAGAGAAAGGTAATTGCTACAGACCAGAAGTGTCTCTTTCATCTTCTGTAGAATTCCCTAGGAGGAAAGGTTCTGTCTTAGAGGTTTTTAGTGGATGGCGCCTTGTAAGAGGCTGAATACATCAGGCTCTGGCAACGTATTGAAGACTGTGTATAATTTCTTGTCTGAAAAGCTCTCTTGCATTTTCATGCTGTGCAGAATTTTACTCTTTCCCTGCTTCTAATCTGCTCTCTCATGTGCACACTTAAACTCACCTGTTCTATTGATACGAGCCCAGTATACAGAGGGATGTGTGGATTAAGGCTTGTGCTTGATGTAGAATTGAAACTTGCAAGTGTCTTTTTAGGTCCTTATGCTACATAATGTGCTACAACTTTTTTGGTAAAAAAACTAAGTAGTTCATTTTGAGAGTCAGAAATATTAATCTGCAGATAAATTATTGAATTTTGACAATTTATATATGATTTTGTCATTCTTTAATAGGATGTGTCTACTTTTTTTCTGCACTAAAATTCCTGTTCTAAAATTTAAAGGCAGTTGTTTAATAAAAGATTCTAAATCCAGACTTGTTTTCAAGACTTATTTTTAAATTCTCAACATTAGTTTTGAGATTTTTACTTTACTTTGTGAGATAGAAAATGAGGGTTGCCACATACATTTTGGAGCGTCTTGGATGGTATAATTGCCATCCAAGACAAGAATTTTGTCTGTTGATATGCTGAGGAGATTATTTTTAATTGATAAAGTAATAGTGCTCCCTTTGCTACTGACAAGAAGTCTTCCATTAATTTTGATTAGATGTAATTTTTTTTCCTGATGGTGATCATTATTTACATGATTGTTTTTGTCGATCCTGAACTGTGGGACCTAATCCCGCTTATTAACTAATTTTATTTATGCTTTCTCTTTGGTAGAATTATACTTTGGGCAGATTTGGCAAAAGCTGCATGTAAACAGGAAGTGTGGGATGTTTGTCGTGCAGCATGCAGATTTTGCCTCTTGTATGATGATATTTTCTTTAGGGAGACAAGAAAGCATAAAAAAAGTAAGTGACAAATTATTTTCAATGTTGTAAGGAACTTTTTCATAATTTATTAAAGTTACTAAAAGGAGTCAGACAATAATGTTTTCTTTCCTCCCATTCCCAAAGTTCCCTGAGTTTCTTTTCTGGCACTCCATGTTGGCATACATGGAATATTCTTTCTACTTCCAAGTCTAGAAATTGGTCATTATGTTTTTTTGTAGAAGCCGTACTCTGCCATCAGAAGGGTTTCACCTGTGCTGTAGAGAAGCACTTCTATGAAGTACAGCTACCTGCCCTAAGAACACAGGCAAAATCCCTAATGGTCCCTAATAGGTCCATATCATTCATGCATTCTGTAGAGAAATGGGTTGTTCTCAAACTTTGTATGAGGCTCACATGTTAACTTCTTTTATCCTTTAATCCCCTATAAGTGACTGGTTCCTCTGAGGTATCCAACATTGTACCTTGTTCCTTGGAAACCTAGCACTTGTTAAGAGTTTTTAACTTGAGGAAAAAGCACTTTCAAATCACTCTCTGCTTGCTGGCTTTACAAGTAGGTTTTGTCAGGAAGTTCGTAAAACTCACATTTGAGAACAGATGAAATGTTTTTTCTTTTCACTAGCCCAAGTTAATCAAATCTATTCCATACTGTTTCCAAGGTCCACTTAAAATAGGACATCAATTTGCTGGTTTTCTTTCATGAGTTTTGCATCTTCTTACTAGCCATGTTTAGTCTTTGTCTTTTCCAAACAAAAGAAGGGAAAAATAAATGCACTTAGCAGAAACTGAGGGCAACCACATGCCAGAAGCATGGTGAATAGAAACTGGTGTGTTCTTGCAAACTTTGTGTTTGTATTAAAATAACCTTAGTCTTTTCTCTTCATTATTAAACCAAAGAAAAAGAATGCTATTTTTCCTCTTTACCGATGTGTGCATTACCAGAAAGTCAACCCAGTCCATGATTCAAATGCACAAAAGCTTTAGCCTCTGCATAATTGAGTTCTATGGTCCACTTCCATTAATGCAATAAAATTGAACTAGGAGCCATGGAGTCTATTCACACTGAAATTTCAGTATCATATTCTGACTGAGGCAAGTTTTTTTCTGCAAATACTGAAGGTTATGCAAAAATGCAGCAAAATAACAGGTAACAAATGCCTCAGGACTGCTTGAGAGCAGGTTTTGAGTGCAATAAATGGCACTAATAAAAAAATCATTTGCTTGAAATAGTTAAAAATCTTTTCTTGCTAACTGTTCCTTGTGAATTTAAAAATATGTAGGGGTTCATAAATTTAAAAATGCAGATGATGATTTGCATGGAAATAATAATGAGTTTATTTATTTTTAGCACAGAAGAATAAAGCTAATGCAACTATGATGGTTCGTGGTCAAGGTGACAGCTCATCAGGAGAATCATTGCTGCCTGCTAAATCCTTCTCCTTTGAAGCAGATTTACTCAGAATAATAGCAGAAATAAGATTTATTAATGCAGAGGTAAATAAATTACATGACTTTCATTCATATTTGCTTAGTTTTGTTTTATATATAAATCTTGAAGCACTGGAAATTTGAGTTTAGTTATTTTCTATCTCCTTATGAAGTAAAGGAATAAGTGGTTTCAAGAAGCAACCTTACCAAAATACTGTATGAAAGTAACTGTAGCAATAATTTTACTTCAGGTGCTGATCACACTTCTTTACAAAAAATTCCACTGTAAAATTTTAACATCTGACATTACATTTCTGGATCTTCAAAGTTCCAGAATGATTTAAAAACTTACATATATAAACAGTGGTTTTTTCTCCATGTAAGTATTTAGTAAAGGTAGCTGTAGACAATTTTAAGCTTATGAAGTACTAAGCCTGTATACTTGTACATATACTTGTACATGCCTGTACAACAATTGAAAAAGCATTTTGCATTTTTTAATTTTTGAAGAGGTAACGGCACTAATATGAAGTTTAATCCATTGTTACAATGGTAACCTGGGTAGACAAATTATTTCTCTGTGTCTTTTCAGGCAACTGTTCATTTATTAGGATTGCAGGGGATCAAACTGAATGATCATGCTGTACCTCCAGAGGCTACATACCAGTGTTGCCCAGGAAGTGTTTCATATCTTCCTGAAAGTGATCCAGAATGGAAAACGTACAGGTGCTTTTTTGTAATACATATCAAGACCAAGGAACTCTTAACAGCATTATTATCAGACACCAATGATAATTGCAAAAGCTGTTTCTCCTTAGTAAAATTGTCACCAGATTCTTCATTTTTGTAGGTAGTCATGGGAAATGGGGAAAGGATCTAAAAATAGTTTGAAATATTTTTTCTTAGGTTTCCTTTCACTTTGGAGTGTGGATTTTATTTTTTGTTTAACATTTATTTCTCTGAAACTGGAAGCTAGTGTTGCAAACTGAAAACCAAATAAGTCATTGTATATTGGCATTTAGATGATGAAATTCTGTATTTAAAAATATGTCTCCCCAAATCAAAAAACTCTTTTTGTCTTGCTTTATGGCTCCTATACGTAAAATGATTTTGTAGTACTGAATACGTGTGATGAATTACTCCAGTGTGCAAATCTAGTGTGTTCCATCCAACCAACTGAAATGAGTTTGGGAGAGTAGAATATAGCAAGTACTGTTTTTTTACTAGTCTCACATGATTATTTCTTGAGAAGGAGAAGGAGGGAAGAGAGATTTCTGAAGGTGCTGCTTACACTCTCTGCTGTTGACATTCATGGTAATGCCAGCCTTACGTGGTCATGTCCTGAGAGAGCATGATGGCACAGCTGTGTCCCTAGGTCTGCTCATTAAGTCTGAAAGTGAAGTAAACTTTCTCACACTGTCTGCTTGCAAATGTGCAGTAAAACAGGAAAAATTATAAACTGATCAGAGCCAAGGGGCAAAGAAGATGAGAATTCTCTTTCAAAATTTTCTACTAGCTACTTTTGAGTTTATCTAATTAGATTAAAAATCCATAGAAAAAAAGGACTTTGGTCTCGTACTGTGTCCTGTACCATTGTTGACATAGTAATACCCAGTGTCATTTTGTGCTTTTGACTTTTTGATGTGGTTACCATGGCAATTCATGATCATTCAAGACTGTAGTTTTAGAATTGTTTTTTCTAAGTAATACATAAGCAGTACATTTCGATAATAAAGAAAGAAAATAAATTTATTGAAAGACAGTTGTCACATAGACTGAAAGAAATGGTATTCTATTTAAAATCATGACAGCATTTTAGAGCACCTGGAAATGTCTTTGAGTACAAGTTTTGAGTAAAAAAGACACGTCCTTAACTGTCAGATGGCATGCCTCACTTATACTGATATTCAAGTAGAGTCTTGACACGGTTATTTAACAATGTCGGGCACTGGTGGGTGGATTCACACATGTGTTTAAAAAACACGTGGATGAAACATGAACCATAGACACTGTTTTTTAAGCTAATAGCTTTGAATATCAGAGACTACTCATTTTTATGTTTATACTACTTCCTCTTCTGAACCATCTTCTCATCAAAGTAAAATATAAGTCAGTGGATAAGAACTTCTGAAAAGTAATGTAATTTTTGTTCTTGTTGTTGGTTGAGATGTAGTATTGTATATTTAACCTTATGATAGAATTCCTTCCAGTGTTGAAGCTTTGGAAAAAGAGCTTCTTTATTCAAATTTTATAGTTTATGGATAGACAACTTATCTTGGTATGCTATGGAAAACTTCCAACGTGCAGCTGAAATAGGAGAAGAATTGAATGAAGCCTGGATTGTTCACAATGCTGTGGCGTATATCTTAAATTATAACAGACATCTGATTTCTTCAGGAAGACAGAGGGACATTATCGAGTATCTCCAGACTCTTCTTGGAGCCATCAAGACTGTTGGGCACAATGGGTAAATTTAGATTTTTGGATATGAACATGTTTTTTTTCTAAAACAAAGAAAATATTACTGCAAACACTGCAAGCCACTTTGTGCTGTGAAATGTTTATTGCTAGCTCTCACTGGTAGTGAAAAAGCCTTAGTATATACACAGTAGCTCAGGAGATAAATTGTGAAAATTAAATTATAATCCTTTCTGTTTGTTCTTTGTTACTGTACTGTAAGCCATGTTAAGTGTAAGACAACTTTAGACCAATAAATATTGCTTTCTCTTCAGTGTGGAATAGCAACATGTGCATGCAAAATAGCATTTTGTTAAGTTAGAAAATTGGGAAAATTCTCTTAGACTCTGAATTTGCACAACAGCTCAAAATGCATTTGCTTGCTGTCAGCTCTCTGAACTTGAATTACTTTGTAAATGTAGTTGATTGCAAATATTTCTAACTAGCGTAAGGTGATTACTAGCGGTTCTGAAATAAGAGAAAATAGAAAACAAAATAAATGAAGGGAATGTGCTCATTAGTTCCATGAAAATGGGAACACAGTGGTTTAGAGAAATCCTGTTCTGCAGTAAATGCAGTGGGAGAATGATTGACCATTGTGGAGTAGATACTTTAGTTAAAGTCTGACTATGGGACAAATTCCTAGATATTTTGGCCCTTTGTTGACAGTGACCTCATCACAAGGTAGAGTAAGGACCAGCAGCAAAGAAGTCTCTTTTAACAATACTGGGAATAAAATCTAAATTTCAGTTTGTGCAGAGATGAAGACTGGTAATACATGCTTACTAATTTTGATACTTAGATCAGCATGTACTAGCAATAACCTCTTAGATCTAATTAGGCTCATGGTTTCCCCAAAAAAAAAAAAAAAAAAATTAAAAAAAAAAAAAAATCTCAGCTTCTCAGCTTGTCACTGGGTTAGCATGAGAACCATAAAAAATGTGAAAATGGCATGGTTTATGAAAATAGTTTCTCTTTTCATATATACCCATCAATAAAAAGTTTTTTTAAATGTTGGTCTGGCATATGTATTTTTTTTTTCCATATGATGAAAGGGAAGCTTCAGTTACAGAATGAGTGAGAAAAATTGATGTTAGCTGAAAATTGATCCTGGGTTTTGTGGTTTCAATCATTGAACTGTTTTACCAACGGGCAGATTTTTTTTTTTGTACTATCTGTAATTTTGCTTTCTAAGAAAAAACCTAGATTTTTAAGTAATGCTTACTTCTTGAAATCAATAACTTTATTCCTGCCTTTTATTTTGATCCAGTTCACTTCTGATTTTTATTTTCTTCTACAGAAGTACTGAAATTTTACTGATGTTATGTAATGCTTTGGCTCGAGGCCTAATTATTTCTTGGATTCCAAAGCCAAAACCTGCTGAGAACACAGAAGGTATAGCAATAGAGAGTAGCAGAAAAGCTGAAGCAAAGAAACAGGAAAAAGCAAATATCCAGTCTTTTTCAGTAGATCCTAGTGGACTTCCTGACATCAAAGCTGCCTTAGAGGTACAAACCCCTGATTTTTTGTAGTCCCTTTCATTCTGGTGTCATTTATTACAATTCTTATAAATTTTATAGAAGAAATTTTTGGAGGGAGAAAAACAAAATAGCTACCTCCTTTTACAGTTTCTGCCACCACAAATCCTCCCCAAATGCACACTGGAGCTCCCTCCCAGCTTGGGGCTGAGGACAGTAGCTTCTATTTGCCTCTGGTTGACTTAAAGGAGATTTTCTTAGCCTTAGAGATCCATGTGCAGTAATTTAAAAATAACTCATGGATAGCATGTTCCATACAAGAAACTTTCCACATTCTTCTGTGTTTCACATTGATTTTTTCTCTTCTTGGTGTTTAGATTTGTGAATTTGCCCTAAATGCAATGACTAGAACCATAGTTAAGGAAAAAGTCTCTATTGCTGCACAACAACAGATCATTGCTACCTGGGTGAAAGCAAAGCAGTTAAATCAGCAGCAGATCAGACATCAGCTTGGGACTCAGGACGAGGAGGTATGTATTGCCCTGAAATCCCTGAAATCCTGTATAACGCTGAAACTTTACAAAGAAAACTTCAGTTCATAAATTCATTTAATAATAACTGAAGTTATCAAGGTGAATTTGCATCAGTATATTTGATCAGAATGTAAAAAAAAATTTGGCTGTCATTCCTTATGGAACATAGCAAATTTTTCACAGTGGGTATAGCAGTGAGTCTGTATTTCTTAACTCTTTCTTCTGTTGTTAGCTGCCAAGGAGATGTTTTTCATATGATGACTGTTGAGCAAAATTGATTTTGAATTCACAAATGTAAAATAATAAAATGGCTGCATTAAAAGTGTCAAGAAAAATCAGCTATATTTATGTCAGCATTTACTATGGCCTCATTATAAATAGATTATAGACCTAGTAAGCTGCAAAGAAAAATTTAATTCTTATATTTTTATTTTATAGTGTCTGTAAAACTGGAAACTCTAAGTGGCATATGAAATTTGCCTTTATTGTATTGTTGATGTGGGCTTTTAGTGTTGACACTGTAGTAGTTGAGTTCACATTGTTAATTAAAAATATATAAATACAAAAACCTGACCATTTTAAGGACACAGTAGAGAGCAGGAATTGCTAAAAGCAAATTGAGGTTTTCAAACATTATTATTATTATTGTTTTTCAATTAATGTCCTTAATAATATTAACTTGCAAAAAAACTCCAAAACCTCTAAATGTCAATTTTTAAATTTCTGCTTAGAATAATGATGAAGCACAAAATCCTCTGGCAAGAATTCTTGTTGGTCTGGAGATATACTCATGTAATGGCTTGGGTCTCATGGATTTCACTGTTCCTAGCTTATCTCAGGTATTTTTGGTTTTTTTATAAGCTTTTGAGTTTTATGACATTGCATACTATGAATTTGATTTCAGATTCAATTTTAAATAGAGTTTAAATTATTTTTGAAACTTTTATTGTATTATTATTTTCTTTAACCAAGGGATTAATTATTTATGACAGGAGGGAGATTTTTGTGACGGAATAATTTTATTTATACAAAGACCAGATAGAATTAGAATATAAATATTAGGTTTGTGCTTGTGTTGCTCTACTGAAACTGATTGTTTCAGTAACCATCAGATGAGCATAATGGGTTCAGATGAATTCTGTACAGAACCATACTTCTAACCTTTCATTTTTCTTCTGGAGCAAACTTAATAAAAGCATAAAATTGTTTAGGTTAGAAAAGCCCTCCAAGATTGTGGAGCCCAGCTGTTCCCCCAGCACTGCCAAGGCCACCAAATGCCACATCCACATGACTTTTGCATCCCTCCAGCCCTGCTCTGGGCAGCTGTGCTACAGATGGAGAGCCCTTTCAAGGAAGGAATTTTCCCTAAATCAAACCTAAACCTCCCCTGGTGTGACTTGAGGCTGTTTCCGCTTGTCCTGTCACTTGCTGCCTGGGTAAAGAGACTGACCCCTCCCTGGCTCCAACCTCATTTCAGCTAGTTATACAGAGGTTTGGGTTTGTATTAGAAGCATTCAATATTTACACAGAAAACTTCACATTATAGTGAATTTACTTTAGACAGTTCAAGGTAGAACACAACTACACTTGGTTACTATTGACCGACTGTGTGGAACCAAACAAGCAGCACAACTACTGATGACAGCTAGGGTTTGGATCCTTATAAATATATAGGTATCTAATTCTAGTTGGTCTACAGATTTATGTCAAATATTACAACTTAACTTTAGCTATTCTTCACCAGCATAGTTTTGTATAGCAGTGTTGTAGTATCTTCATTTGGACCAATTCATTGACCATCACCACTGTTCTAGAAAGGTGGAACTTCGACATGTACAGAAGAAAGGGAATGGAAAAGTGTAGATCCTATTATGACTCTATACATGAAACTATCTGTAACTATCTATATCTGTATATATGTTTAGGTTGGAAAAGACCTCTAAGATTATAGAGCCCAAGCTCTCCCAAGCTGCCACATATATAACAACATACATAGCAACTACTTATTTCAATTACTGTTTGTTGCAAAAACCAATTCTATATCCCATTCTTACTTTTGGCTTAACTAAAAGGGGCTCTGAATTTTGGAAGTCCTATTCCACTGGTTTTTGAAAGATGACGGAGGACATAGAATAATAGATACTTCTGGCCAAAAGGCATGCACAATTACAGCTGGATTTGCACACACTATGGTAATGCTTACTACATGGTGGATGAGGCCTCTCTCGTATATTTGGTTGTACTTGTAGCTCTTTCATTTTCTAGATGGCTTTATCACATACTTGTTCTATGCCCAGGTGGGTTTTAAGGAATATACAGCTGCAGGCATGTAGAAAAAAGCATATAAAAACCTGGAAATCAAACTTTTTTTTTTTTTTGTAATTTTTTTTTTAATCCTAGTTAATGAATATGGCTTTAGAATGCAGTTGGTCAGATTCCTTAGTGGAATTGCAGACACTGACACGACTTACATATTTTGCGTATGCATCACAAGACCACAAAAGAGTGATGACTTGTTCCAAAAGGATCTTGGACTCAGATAAGAATTTTGTCCACAACAGAAGTATTAAGAAATATGGCATGTAAGTACATAGAATTTTGTATGATATGGTATTGTACTTGAACTAAGGTTTTGAAGAAAGCGGGCAAATGTGTTTGGTCACATAATCTAAAATGGAAGAATCTTTTTTCCCAAAAAATAGTTCAGTTAGAGATGAAAATGGAAGTTAAAGGCAGTGAGAGATCCAGATTGTGGCTCTGGACCCTGTTCAGGAAGCCAGATGAAACTTGCCATCCAAATGAGTCAGAAGCTTGTACATCTCTGTGTTTGGGTGTCTTCCCTGGAGCACTGCTGCTCTGAAATGATCCCTGGCAATCATAGTATTTTGACACTTTTATAATTTCTAAGCAGAAAATCTGATTCTACTTTTGCGTTTTGGTGCAAATTGGTTTCAGTTTTCATCTGGCTCTAACACACATAATTCACGGGCCAGGTTGGAGCTGGAGGTGATGAAAGATTCGAGAGCTCCTGTCTGTACTCCAGGCTGTGCTGTCAGGGAGTCTGACAGCACTGCACTGCCCGCTATGCATATGGGTGCAGTAGGAATGTAACTAATTCCTTTGAAAGCCCAGCCTCTTACTTAACTGATACTTTGAAACCTGGCTAAAAAAAAAAAAAAAAAAAGTTTATGTACTTCAAGCCCTCTATTTCTAAAAACAATTTCCTCCAAAAGCAGAATTTAAATTTATCCGAAAAGAATCAGCTTTGTTTAATAGCAGGTTTTTTGAAACTAGGAAGTTTGAAATAAAAGTGAAAGATTTCAGATACAATATAGTGTTCATGTTTTCTCTCTGCAAAATAATTCAACTTATAAAAACACTATTCTGTTCCTTGAAACTTGTAGTTGTTTTGTACTTGGGTTTAAAAACCAAGTAATTTATCTTAATATTAAATAGATAGTTTCAGAACTTCACAGAAATTGAGACTACTTTCTGACATCTAGCAATCTGCAAAGTGCTGAAAGATACAATGTTGATTGTAGAGCCATGAGCTGCGGATGCTGTTTCCAAGGAATGCAGGGCAGGATTCCCCGGGAATGCAGGGCAGGATTCCAGGGAATGCAGGGCAGGATTCCTCGGGAATGCAGGGCAGGATTCCAGGGAATGCAGGGCAGGATTCCCCGGGAATGCAGGGCAGGATTCCAGGGAATGCAGGGCAGGATTCCTCGGGAATGCAGGGCAGGATTCCAGGGAATGCAGGGCAGGATTCCCCGGGAATGCAGGGCAGGATTCCAGGGAATGCAGGGCAGGATTCCTCGGGAATGCAGGGCAGGATTCCAGGGAATGCAGGGCAGGATTCCTCGGGAATGCAGGGCAGGATTCCAGGGAATGCAGGACAGGATTCCAGGGAATGCCGGGCAGGATTCCCCGGGAATGCAGGGCAGGATTCCAGGGAATGCCGGGCGGGATTCCAGGGAATGCAGGACAGGATTCCAGGGAATGCCGGGAAGGATTCCCCGGGAATGAAGGGCAGGATTCCCCGGGAATGAAGGGCAGGATTCCAGGGAATGCCGGGCGGGATTCCAGGGAATGAAGGGCAGGATTCCAGGGAATGCCGGGCAGGATTCCCCGGGAATGAAGGGCAGGATTCCAGGGAATGAAGGGCAGGATTCCAGGGAATGCCGGGCGGGATTCCAGGGAATGCAGGACAGAATTCCAGGGAATGCCGGGCAGAATTCCAGGGAATGCAGGACAGGATTCCAGGGAATGCAGGACAGAATTCCAGGGAATGCCGGGACGAATTCCAGGGAATGCAGGACAGGATTCCAGGGAATGCCGGGCGGGGCCGGGGCCGGCGCGCTCCTGCCGCGGGCAGCGCTGCCCTCTGCTGGCCACGGGCCGTGCCTGCCCCGGCCCCGGCTCCGGCCCCGCTGGTAACGCGGCCACCGAGAGCTCCTGCAGTTTGTGATCACTCTTTTCATACTCAGTTCTGTTAATCAGTGGTATTAACCAATGGGATATACTTGTTTGTGTATTCATTTCTTGACTGATTAACTCTGGGACTGAAATCTACATTGTTTTCTTCTACATGTATTAGAGTAGGATCCATATCAATTTCTCAATAGCCCTGGACATACTTTACCAGACACAAGCATAACAAATTCCAAAAGAAAGTACCAAAAATGGTCTAATTTTCCCGATTTCTGGTTTTAATTTTAATTGCTTGGTGTATAAATTCGACTTGGGCCTAATTCTTTTTTTTTAATGTACAATAGTGAAAAATAGGGAGAAAATTTCAAACCTATGTTGATTCCTTGCTAAAAATTGATAATAGTTTTTAAAATACGATTTCGCAGCTATTTTCGTTAGAGGTGTGAAAACGACATTTCAGTCTACCTTTTCACAAAATATTCAGTTTTTGAAATGTTTTCTACTTTTAAAAGGAAACTCAGTAGAAGCATTTGTAACTTCCAAAGCAAGGGGCATGTACATAGTAGCAACTTTAATACATCATTAATAGGAAGTGGTATGATCTTTGCCCGTAAGACTTAGCACTTCTTGAAGTATTTGCCTTTATGCAGGCTTGGTAACAGGGTGAGACAAGAAATGTTAAGCACTACAGCCTGTATACAAGGAAAGAGCATAATGGAAAACTTGTCTGGAAGAAAAGATCTGCGTGTAGCAGCATCAAAAACCTTTGTTCAGAGTGCCAGGTATGTTTTATGTTGAGAGAAAAATATTATCAAATAGATCTAAAGTTTACTTACAGTTTTGGGGATCATCATATTTTCTCCCAAGACTGATAAAAATCAACATTGTTGTGAGTTGAAATGTTTAACAAAGGATTTTACAGATTTTTGCACTTTAGTAAATTTATCAAGTACTTTCCACATAATTGACCTTGTAGTGTCATAGGATCATCCCATCCTCAAAAGGACTCTAGTTCAGACTCCTATCAAAGCAGGGCCAGTCCAGGCTTTATCCAGTCTGGCTGTGAAAACCTCAAGGAGTGGGGACACGCAGCCTGTGTGAGTGACCTGCTTCACTGCGCGGCTGGACCCATGGGGACATTCTCTTTTTAACTTATGCCTGTTCTTGCTTGTTCTGCCATTCCCTGGGAAAAGCCTGACTGTTGCTTCTCAATAACTTTGTTAGGTTATTGAGAAGCTTCTCCTTGTTAGGTCTCCCAAAGCCACCTCTTCAGCTAGAGCTCTTCTCAACGCAAGCACAGTCCAGTCCCTGAATCATCTCAGTGGCCCTTCACTGAGCTCCTTATGGTTTCTCCATGTCTGCCATGTATTGGGTGGGCTAGAACTGGATGCAGCAGTCCAAACATGATCTGTGATGACTGACAGCTTCAAGAGGCTGCTTTTTTAAAAACAGTAACACTGTTCAATCGATGATTACATTGCACCAATCAATCTGTAATTTTTCACTAAAATGCCAAGCTGTTTCTCACACAGAATACACTGTGTTGTGTCACAATCTGCAGGATTACTAACTTTTATTAATTCGAAGTTCATTGGCATGAAATACGCTCAAAGCAATTTGAATGCAGTTAGAGGCATTTGGGACATATTCTTGTGTTACAGTGGTACTGTACTAAGGAAAATCCACAGTACGGTTTACTATGTTTTATTTTTTAATGTTTTTTTTAAATGAGAAATTAACATAATAGGTAGCCAAAAAAGTATATTATTCCAATGAGAACATCTGAAGGAGGTTTCTGCTATTTTTAATGAATTCTCTTGAGCTAAGATTATGCAGAAATACAGTAAAATCATTGATATGCTACTTATTTATTCCTAGTTCTGCTGAGCGTGTGAAGTTGTTTGGTATATAACCGTGGAAAATAGCTTATGCTAAGTCCTCATTGCTGGGGTCTTCCATAGATCAACTAAACCCAAATGTTCCTAGAAGTAAAATTCTTTATTATAGCTGAAGTGTGGTTGTTTTTCCATATTAAGTTCTACTTCCTTTTCTTCAGGTATGCAGGTGAAGCTGGAAATTATTCCCTCGTAATGTTTGCAGCTAGGCACTTTTGGAATGCATGTTTACCTTTACTAGGCTCACCACATGACAGAGAACAGTTTAAGGAACCTACCGAAATAATTCTTAACAATATAATTAAAGCAGAATCTAAACACAAACAGGTAAAAATTTCTAATAGGTATTGCTTATTTAAAGTGATTGGTGCTGATGGAAAAGAAACTTCAAGATACCTTTCCTAAGAGTCAAAAGTGACTTATTTGTCATAAACACATTTCTGCTTCTTACCTTATGCAGTCACATACTCTTATATTCCATTTGGTGATTCTTTTGGTTTTGGGCAATTGTCAAACTAAGTGAAGGTTTCTCCTACCTGCAGACTCAAATTTCTTCTGCCTGCAAAAGGAAAGTTTTACTTTGCACATGTTCAGATTTCTAACAGACTGTTTAGGACTTTGGCAGTAGGAAGAAGTTAAAATTTAGACTGTGCTGGGGGTTTTTGATAAAATTAAATACTTGTTGATTATGAACAGCATGTGTAATCCAAAGAAGTCATCCCCTTGAAGCAGTATGCAGGTGATGTGTGTCACATAGCAGAACTATGCTGTAGAGGAGAGGGAAACACCAAATCTCTGACCTTTGGGTGAGAATTGTGATAGTCAAATTTTCAGAGGCAAGGAGGGGGATCTGCTTTAGGCAGGAGTGTAGATGGAGAGCTCTGTAGGGTCTCAGCTACTCTCTGACTATCTGAGAGTACTTCAGGATTTCATGTTAATTAATGAGTGTAAGCAATTGAATATTCCTAAGTATTGGGTTTGTATTGTAGGACTCTGGAGAAATGCCTGTGGCTTTCATCTGGTCAATAAGCTATTTAGGTTACAGGTTGCAGGTTACATTAATGATATGGATTGGTTCACAGACAAAACAAAAGTTCAATCATACTTAACTTCAGTTAATATGTTAACTGAAAGATTAAGATGTTTTGGTTTTGGTTTTTGTTTGGTTTGGTTTTCTGGTTTTTTTTTCAGAAAAAGAAAGATACATGTCCTTTGCATCAGTGGATTACAAAGGATTTTCAAAATATTGGGTTATCAGTTGGATGCTTTCTCCCAGGCATGTTCTTCCTTCTGTTTATGTGGTAATAAAAGAAACCCCAGCATTTTGTAATCATTATTCTGATTCTTCAATATATTAATAAATCATTTAAATATACTTCAAAGGTGCTGAGGAAGATCTGACATTAAGAACGTCCTTATATGGTCTATTATTCCACATCTATGCTGATAAAGCTGACTGGGAGACAGCACTGAAACTCCTGGATGAAGCTGCTCAAGTTTTGCCTCAGACAAGACACAAACTGTAAGTTGGTTGACTTATTTTTATTAACATAAGCATTTTGATTCTTGAGAAGTGTAAAACTCCTGAGTATTTTTTTATTTTGCATTGGGAAAGTATTATGATTGCTTTTTAGCGGCCTGTCCTTAAAACACAAAACACACTTGTGCCTTTTCCATGAAAAAGACACACATGAACAGTGCTTCCTATCATTAATCTGCTAATAATATTTGTAAATTTAATTTTTAAGAAAGTTGTATACAAGTAGTATCTTACTTCTCAAGCAAATAGATGCATGAAAGTGGCTATATAGCAAGAATTCCTAACTGCAAGCCCATCTTCATTAAATGGAAACTAAATTGTCTAGGGAACTGTTAACATAATCTTCTTGAGTTGGGTTCATGCCCTTTTATGCCAGTTTATAAGCTTTGCATCTTTGCACTATACTAATACGAACTAGTAAATGTGTCTTGCTCACAAAGTCGCTTTACAGGTACAGACACAAGTAATTTGTAATTTGTTTGATCTTTCTTCTAGTCTGATTTTCAAACTTATGGCTACAGTGAGGGCAGGATCTGGATGCAATTTTGTGATGGGCACTCAGAAAGTCAGTCATGAAAGTGAAGGTTATTTGTCACATATGTGGCGACACCTGGCCACAGTCTCCAGAAGTATTGTTGGACAGTTAAGCTGTTTTCAAAATGCCATCATTGCTTTACAGGTTTGTCAGTTCTTCCTGTTTGTTCCCATGCTGATAGAATGATATTTCTCAGGTGATTGATAGGACTGTAAGTTCCTGAATGTGTAGGGAGGCCATATACTTTTTTATAACTTTGAGATTTCTTTTCAGTAGGAAAACTCTCTGTGGTTGAATCTTTATATTCAGTAAAATTTTAGTTGAGTCTGGCTGAAGAAAAATGTCCAAGAGTAGCAAGTGTATTTAATAAAATGAAGATTTAACTGATGAAACTTTAGAATATCATGAAACTTTACATGAAATTTTAGAATATCATTTTGATGGTTTACATAAACAAATACAAATTGACTCCTCCTTTATTACTTTTATAGAAACAAGAAGATGAATGGCAGAGAGTTGATTACCTGATGGAATTTGCTGAATGTTTATATTGTAATCAATTTCCCCTCAAGGATGCTATTAAACCTCTGGAGTGGGCAGTAGATCTCCTGCTTTGTATGAGATTCCCTATGCAGTCCTCACAAGAGGAAGGTATGCAGTGGTTGTTTCTCCTTAAGAGGAATTTCTCTGCAGGAAACACAAACGAGATTTTCAATTTACTTAGTTACCAGAAAGAATGGCACAAGCTTGCCTGTATTTTCCTGTGAATTTACTGTCATTTATTCAATGCAAGTTCAGTTTATCTGTGAATTCTGTGTTATGCTGTGAAGACTTACACTCAGTACTTTGGTATAGTAAGATACTGCTCCCCTCTGACATAGGGATTCCTGAGATGTGAGATGCTACCAGAAAGCATTGCTGGACAGTTTGTTTCACGTGAGTTCTTATGGAGGGACAGATGAAACTGAAGGAAACAGTTTCTGTGTCAAGATTTTGGTACCTAAGTCCATTACCTTTTCCTTGGCATTATCTTAGCATTAATTTGTCAAAAATTACTTTCAAAGGGATGTATGCCTTCAACTACTTCTGAGCTCTTCTGAATTCTTTGCTCCTTTTACATAAATATCCACTTGTACTGGTAGGACCTTACTGACCTGTTCTGATAGGATACCCCAATATTCATTTGGGAAAAAAGTATCTGTTTTCTGGAACCATGCTGTCCTGAGTGGCATTAGTGAATATCTGCGGTGCTGTTCTTTTTTGTGTGGGTAGACATGGATCAGACAAGCACTTCTGGTGTTTCATTGAGGGAGATAAACATGCAGCGTCTCTCCTGTCACACAGTAGATTAGTAACAAAATTAGCAATATTGTGTTTATACTTTTCTGTTAGTGGTTTTGTTGGGTTCTTCTTTCAGTCTCATGGTGATTTAAGTTTTGTATTAGCTCTGTAATGATCCTCCAACCAGTTTCACCTGTTTGCTTATGATTACTATCCTTACATTACTTAAGCTTCAAGAAGATTTTTGCAAAGCTCTTAATGGAAACTGAAATAATATAATATAAAGGGAAATTAGATTCAAATATAAAACAGCCCAGGTTGGAAGCAACCTCAAAAGGTCGTCTGGTCCAGCCTTTCTGGATTTCATCTCTCTATCAGGCTTACATCATTTATTATACAATACCGTTAAATTGTTGATTAAAAACATGGTACAAGCAGCATTACATCATTTTAACAAGAGCACCTATAGTAGATAGATTTCCATTTTTCTATTTTTCCCCTAAATATTTGTGTTTTCAATTCAGAAATTTTGATTTTTAAATACTTTTTTACAGTGCTGACACTGTGAGCATGTGTTTGGGTTTTTTTTAACAGAAAACAATGCTTTACCAGAGTTCCTGCCTACAGAAAATGCTAAGATGAGCAATGAAGCAAGTGGTACCGTGCCCCAAATTAATTTGGAAGATTTAAGCAATATTAAACAACTGGAAGCTTTGTTTAGAGCACAGACATTAATGGCTTTATTTTCTGGTCCTGGTTCTTCCTCTCACCAGCAGCACTGTTTGATGGCATATGGCTGCATTGTCCGTGTCTGGCAGGTGAGATGGTGTGAGGTCCTGTGCTGTTCTGTGGCACTGTCATGTGGCCGGTGCATTTCACATTTCCTTGTGTAATCATGGCAGCAGCTATTCATTTGGTGTCTAACTTTGTCCTTAGAGTTTCCTGGTTTATGGTGCAGTTAGTGTATTTTCTCAGGTTTAAGGATTAAGCGAGAAAATTGTGAGAAAAGGTATAACCATGTCATATGAAAGGAATTAAAGTAGTACAGGACACTTTGTTTTGGCTGACAAAATAAAACAGAGCTGACTGCAGACATCCACTTCAAATCAAGCTGTTTGGTATTAGCATTCCATAAATAACTAAGAAGATCTTAAAATATTCTCTGAAAAAATCTGCTGCCTCTGACTTTTTAAAAGATGTTACTTTTTAAAAGTGTTACCTTTAATTTGAAATTTTAATTTGTTGTGAGTATCCAGCATTATTTTTTTATTCATATTTTCTATTCTTCTCTTGATTCCTGAAGTAAAACATATTATTCTTCTCAAATTAATGTGGCATTTGTTTTTGGTTTTTTGTTGTTGTTGTTTGGTTGGGTTTTTGTTTGGTTGGTTTTGGTTTCGTTTGTAGTTGTTGTTTTTTTTTTTAATTTTAGGTAAGATCAGAATCTGTGCTCGCTTTTGTACAGAGGAAGTTTTAGTTAATTCTTATGTATGCTTGAATATTTAGAAATTTCTATTATATTACATTCAGTAGTAGCATTGTAAAACACTATCCCAGAGAGAGGAGAGAGTGACTCTGCTGTCTTGCAGATTCCTTTCTTATAAAATTCATCCCTTATAGAAAATGAAGCTAGTTAGACTAGTGGTTAAAAAAAAAAAAAAAAATAAAATTGCATTTGCAGCCATATAGGATAAAAAAAGTAGCAGTAGTATTTATCACAGGGATGATCTTGTCTTTTGACAGTTCTGCTGCTTAATTGTACCGCCATGATTGTCCTAAATGCTTGTACAAAAAATGCAAGCCTCCAGGTGTCTCTGAACTTGTTACTTTTCTGAAGAAAATTATTACACGAGCAGAACATGGTATATGACAATTGTTGATATCTGTAGATAGCTGTGACTTGCAGTGGATAATAACTATTACTAGACACTCAGATTTTTATTTTTTTAATTACAGATTTTAAATAATTAACTGTAATTATTTGATTGTCTAGGTGTCATTGTCAGCATCAGGGATTATTACAAAAGCATTCTCAAAGACTTCACAACCTACAGGTCCTCAGAAAGTGAAGCTAAAAACTCCTAAAAAGAAAGAGAAACAAGTAAGACCCACTTTTCTGTGGAATTAAAACCACCCTCTAAGATATATTTCCCTGGGCTCATTGGGTAAATGATTTCCTGTACTGACTCTCATAACCTGGGAAGAATTTCTCTGTGAATTCTGTGGATCCTACCTTCACTCTTGATCACACAATCTTGACAGATCATGGATTTACAAACACTTTTGTTTGTTGTCGTGGTCAAATACTGCTGTTTTGTCTGGAGATCCTAAAAACACCCCAAATCTGACAATACTTCAAAGGATATTAAGCAAATGTGTAAATTTTTTAACTGAATATTTAACACCAATAGGATTGTTAATTTGACCTCATAAGTGTTCTTGTTTTTATTATAGGTTGAAGTTTCTCTTGCAAAGGAGAAGTCTAAAGGGAAAGAATCAGTTGATACCATACCAGCAGATGTGGAAGAATGGGCCCAGTACAACTGTCCCATTAACATTAGAGATATCTTTAAACAGAAATCAAATAGTTACGGTATTAACTGGGATAATTTCCCAAAACCTGTAAGTATACTCCTCAAAATTCTAAAGCATTTACTATTTAGAAGAAAATCAGTACCAGAAAATGGTTATATTTTAGTTTTTCTGTGTATTTTCAGACAGCTGTCCCAAATACTTTTGTATTGAGATATTCATTAATTCTTCAAAAGGTGTTAGCCTGTTCTCTGCATGCTGAAATGAAGTTAACTTAGAGAAGACATTTACCAGCTTTCTGTGTGCCTTGCTGCTCTTTCACCTAGGAAGTTTCTTTGTGTCTTTTTTGAGGTTTATTTTGGAACTGAAGATGTAATTATTAATTTAAAATTTCTTTTCTATAAAATTACATTTATACTGACTGAACTTTAAAAAAATTCTTTTCAGACTTGCACTTTGTATTTTATGGACCTTTTATCTAAAGAACTACAGAAAATTTTTTGTCCCCACCTGATTCTTCCGATCTTTCAGCTAGCTGAAGTTATTGCTAGTGAAGTTCTGGAATGTAGAAGTCTGTCTGATCTCTATCACCTTCGGTTTGTATCCTTCATTTATTTTAAATAAAAGAGAAACTGAATGGAGTGGACCATCCATTAATATTTCACCAAGTAGTAACAAGAATTTTTGTGACTGACTGTAATGGCTTCTAATTTATTTTTCTTTATTTTTTAAATGCATTTTAATAGAATTTTGATGAATAGGTTTGTGGAATTAAGGCCACTAAGTTTATTTATTACTAAAGATGATCTTCCATGTGGAAAGCATATGAGATTAAGAAGTCTGGCCACTTTCATGTGAAAAAGTTTTGAAATGCCTTATTGTCATTTAACTGAAAAAGCAAAGTAAAAAAAAGCTTCTATGAAAAAAGTCTTATCTATTAAGTATTCAAAAGGCAGAGTCCCTGCTTGCCCCTTAATCCCCTTAATCTATCAAAAATATATTCTCCACCTTAAGGGCACAAAGAAGTTGCCCTGGTAAGTGCATTTTTAGAGAGATTTGTCTTTGCGCCCAAAATTGCGTTATTCTTTATGGATGAGAATCTCTAAAAGGTTTGATTTAAAAGTATTTAATATGCATGCAATTGAAAATTCTTGCTGTTTCAATTAAAGCATTCAATCATGCTGTTTTGATATGTATTAAATAACATTTGCTTATTATCAGTCATAAGCAGTAATTGCTTCTTTTCTGATAATTCATGCAACACCACATAATGAATCTTTAGCAAGCCTGAGCTGATCCCACCGAGCAGAATAGATATTCATGTATACAAATACATGTTTATCTGCCAGTTGATTCTGAGTTGCTTTCTTACAAGGCTAAAAGGGACTTTCTGGTAGTAAATTATTTTCAGCCAAGATTCACCAGACAAAATTTTTTTGTTGATTCCTCAAGACTTGTGCTTATTTCATGGTATTTTATATATAACTATGACCCAATAAACGTGTAGGAATTTATTCCTCTTTACTCAGGAGAGAAAAGTAGGTTGGCACATACACATTGAGGAGCAGAGGTGTGGTGGTTGCATTCTGTAATGAGACATATAAATATTTTCATACTTTCAGTACATAATTTTTGCCATTAAGTCGAAGAGATAGGGCTTTGATGGATAAGGCTGGTGTTACTGGTGGGTGTCCCATCCCCAGAATTCTTCAAGGTCAGATTGGATAGAGTTTGGAGCAACCTGGTCTTGTGAAAGATGGCTTTTCCCATACCTTTAGATATCTTTAGAAGTTCTTTCCAGCCCAAACCATTCTTTGATTCTGTGACCTCTGTGATTGGGTAATTTCCCCTGGCTTTATTTAGTGTCTTTGCTATTGCCAGTATTTATCAAGACAAGCCAAGGTAGAATTGACAAATGAGGAATATGTGCTGTGTATATGTGATGTGCTTATATGAAGCAACATATGAATGATTCGGATTGTTTCTTAAACATTTCTTCTTTTTATTTGTAGAATTGCCCTGATATGTTCAGATTTAAAACTGAGTGAGGCATCTGTGTATCATGAGAAAGCTGCTGGAGAAGTACACATTAGTGAATTAGAGCAAGCAATGTATGTATTTTCACTGCTGAGGTGGTATTTATTTGAGACTGTTTGCCCTACAGTTGATAAGTGTTGTTGGGGGAAAAGAATAAAAAACATGGTCTCAGAACACATTTTTGGTATATTAGCTAAAATTCTGTGCAGGTTTGGTTAGAGTGTCTCTACAGAGTAGTGTATGGTAAAGATTCCTAACATGCTAATACTTTGTTATGAGATGCTTTTTAAAATATACTTGAATTTACATTTTCTTTCTTGTGATTTAGGTGTAGGCAAGAGATTGCACTGAAAAAAGAAAAAACTGTATGCATGAAGACAGAAGAAAGAAAAATACCTTTTGAAAGTGCTCAGCTTAATGGTAGTAGGAATGAGAATATTCTTACTTCAAGTGAAAAGGTTTTTATTTCTACTTCATTTTCTATACTAAATTAATTAGTCTTCCCTTTTTTTTTAATGCACTTGCTAGTTTGTTTTTAGATAATACTTGAGAAATACTTGAACACAAAAATCATTAAAAATGAATGCTACCTAAATTCTGCTAGCAGTCATCTGAAGCTGAGCTGGGTTTGCCTGGCATGTTATTTATATCAAGGAAGAACAAGACTGGAATCTTTATTCATGCAAAGTAAAACTACTTTCCTACAAATGGATTTGGGGACTAATGCAAATAGATTAAAAAGACTAAGAAGCAAAAAAGATCCTGTATTCACTCTTGGCCTCGTTTTTCATCTTCTTTCTCCATTACATTAGCACATACTCTTCTGCCTCCTCTTACATATTGTTTCAAGGGCTTGCAAATATTTCAGGTCTGTCTTTACTGTCTTTTCTTTAGGAAGATAATTGCTTTACTGATCTCTTTAACGTTTACCTCCACTTTGTTCTTTATTATGGCAATGCTGTCTGGACTGTCATCACACCATTTTGCTCTCTTTGTATATTCTTTCCATACTTGTGCATATAACATACCTTGTTTTTATAATTACTAATCCCTCACAAGTCACCACTTTTAGATCTTGTAAATAGTATTCCTCTTTGAGTTTTAGTTATTGCAAAAAATCAACTTTGTGACAGTAGCATATCTGAAGTAGTTAATCTGTCATACCGTTGGTTTAAACAGTATATACTTACTAGTTCAATGCCTTTGGAGGATTGTGAAATCCACTCTCATAAACTACCTGCTTTTCTTGAAATATAATGTTAAATTTTGAAGTTAGAAAATACAGGTGAGGTGTGGGATATCATAGTTAATAGCAACTTGTATTCTGTCTCATTTGTTTTGAAATTTATGAAGGTGTAATACTTCTTTAATTTTTTCAGGGTTTCAAGGTAAATGCAGTAACAGGAAAAGGACTGAGTGCACTTTCTTTCCCTCATTTGTGGATTGAAAAAGCTGAAGTACTAATTCAGCTAGGCTTGTATCAACCAGCAAGGCTTCTGCTTTCAGAGGCCCATGCTGCAACTCAGGTACAATACAAATTAAACAGAAAAAGAAACACGAATAACATGTGTAGGGAAAATGTTCATTTTGATGCAGTTATTCTTCAGAATAATAATAACCAAACTTCAAAGCCAAGCCTTGTCCCAGCACCTCAAACCAATTTCCTATTAAGTTTCAACACAGGTAATATGTACATTTAAATATATGGCATTTCACTCCAGCTTTATGGGAGTTGTCTGAAGGTTATATAAATTTCTGAAGTGTCAGCATCTCTGTCTGCTTTGCAGTGGCCTTGGAAGATAGAGTATATTTCAACCTTGTTTGTTTAAATAGGTGGGAAATCTTCAAGGTCTGTTCAGAAGAGAGAGAGAACAATTAGCTCCATCCTCTCAATATTTTGATAATTTGAAAGTCTGGTTATTTAATTTTGAACTTTATTATGGATTTACTGTAATGTTCTGATAAAACTGAAATTATTTCCTAGAATTCTGCAAACCTGAAATAAGTGTCCATATGTTCCACCAAACAGATCCACATCATCTCATTATTATGAAGGATTATACATTACAGATATCTTCCCTATATCTAACATTTTTCACTGTAGTCCTGTGCTTCATTATAAAAGTTATTGAAATGTGATTATTGCAGTAAAACTTTTACTTTATTTAAAAAAATGTAATTGATATCCTATTATTTTGTGTAATAATTTGTCTCATGTAAGGAAAACCTGCCTCTGTAAATTTAGTACAATCATGAATACTTTGAATAATAATGTGTGAATTATATTCATGAATAATACGTGCCCCTTTATAAAATATTAATTAAGCATTGTATGTTGAGGAAAGTTCAAAATACTTTAGGGAGGACAGTAATTTTAATTATGTAATTCATCAATAGTATCCTGTATGTCTGTGTGCTGGTATACAAATATTATACAATATATGTCCCTTAGACAGGACTAGTTCTATAGCTTATAACTAGTGTAAAGTAGCATGGTGAGTTCACTGGATCTCTAGTGTATGGGTATAGTTCACAAAAATACCTTCCCTCACCACATTTCTTCATCAGATGCTGACAAACACTAACAGATATATACATACTAAATAATAGCAGAAAAATAGTTTTTTGACTGGTGAGATAGAAGGTACAGGAACAGAAAGAAAAATGGAATGGACGTCCTATAAGGTGTAACTAAGAAATTCAGCAGATACTTGAGGGAATAGTGCTTGATTTTATTTCCATAAGGTTAATCCAAAATATGGGCAGACATAAATACAAATAGCAGTAGTGGATTTTTGGTATAGAGATCCCATCTCTTTCTTTCTAGGAGCTGGGGGCCCTATCTGATGTGTCAAGGTGCTTGTACTTACTTGCTGTGTTGGCCAACCTGGAGAGAAACCACAGACAAGCTGAAGCACTCCTTGAGAAAGCACAGCTGCTGGGAGGAGACGAAGAGTTCTGCTGTAACTGTGCTCTTAGTCTGACCCAAGCAATTCTAGAGGAACAGGGGCAAGGAAAACACAGCATGGTAAGGAAACTTTTAGGGCTTGGAGGTAGTGGTTTGGGGTTTTTTTCAGCAGTGGTCTCTCTCAGGGAAATATTACAGCCTTTACATTTCAATAAAAGCAAAATTAGGTATTTAATGCAGTTAATGTTGTTTTCTCTGAGCATTTAACAGACCTCAATTACAGATTCCAAACAGGTGCAGGCCTCTAGGAGTGAATGGAATTCTACCCACAGAAGTTTAGGATGTTTTTGTGATAAGTTTTGTATTCTTCTATTGAAATAAAACCAGTTATAATCTAGTATGTATGACTAAATCCCAGAGATCTGATTCTTTTGATTAGAATTCTTTTGTATTCAGACAGTTCTGTTAACACTGGTGTGTTTATTTTTAATATTTAATAAAAATCACACCTTTCAGTAGTGTTTTCTATTATGTTTTTCCTTCCCAAGTATTTCAAATAGTTTTACAAATATTATTTCTAGATCCTGGAAGATACTTCTAAAACACTGTTTGTTTGTTTGTTTGTTTTTGTTTTTGTTTTTTGTTTTTTACTGTTAAACTGTTAAACCCTCTAACATCAAAATATCAATTTCCTGTTAAACCCTTAACTTTTATTAGTTTCAGCATAAACAAAGTCTCATATCTGTGATGATCTAGCCCGTCTTGATCTACCGTGCAAGGCTATGTCGTGTAGAGGGATTATTTTGATTTTGACTAAACTCATATTTGCTGTCTTTTGCTATGTACCTCCAAGATGATTCTGGCCCTGTCTTCTCTCCTTGTATGTATGTGCACCATTCATGTAATCATCGAAGTATCTAAGTATGATCATAACTCAAACTTTCTAGGTTTATTTACAGGTATCAGGAGCCAGCCATGTTGGGAATAATTAACATGTTCTGTACAAAATTTAAGCTTTCTAAATGAATGTTCATTATTATCCATAGACATTTAAAATAGAATTATGAAAATTCTGGTGTTACCTGCAGGCTTGTGAGATACTGGAACATACTGTAAATGTGCTTCGATCTACTTCACTGAAGAGACCTAGAAGGCAATCAGAATTGGGTTTTATGATTGCATCCCTTGAAGCCAGGTAAGCTGTCTTTTTTCTAAAATATCCCCAGCTTCTAATACACAGCTACATTGCAAATATATTTTTTTTATATAATTTATTTTTTTATATAATATAATTTTTGCAATGCTGTCTTCTTTTAGTATGGCAAATTCTGTGGATTCTCAAATATTTCTATTCTGATTCATTTATGTGGTGGTTTGTTTTTTTTTTTAAATTTAAATTTCTTTCCAGATTATTGTATTTTCTTCCTAAATGCATGCATGTGGCCCTACTGCCTGTTATGCTGGTAAACTAGGTACCACAACCTATTAGTGCCTAGCTAGCAGTGTAGGTTACCCAAAGGTGCAGTGTATATTTGCCTATGCAGAGGTATCTGTTTGAACACTCCCACAACACTGCTGCAGTCCACAACATTGCCTTACCTCTGCTCTCACCATGAACCAAAAAGCCTGTTCATGGTGAAACTAAACAATGATTTCAGTTCCACTGAAATACAAGCACAAAGACCTTAAAATGTATTGGTAAAGGGAAAGAAGCATGCAGCACTTACACTGCTGTCTCTTTCCAGAAATGGGAAGCTTTCAATTAGAAATGGAAGACAATTATCAGTTTTCTCAGTTCATCTGTATTTAGAGACTGATTAGGCCTAGTAAGATGGAATAATTAGGTACAGGGAACAAGTGACACCTCTAATCTCAAAATATAATATTTGGATTTTTTTCAGAATTACTATAATTTGTAAAACACACATTTACGATGCTTTTTGTAGATTTCTTAGAATTTAAAGGAAAACAGAGAGAAGTATGTCTGTTCTCAAAAATTGCTTGTGCTTTCTGACTGCTGTCTTGTATTTCATTTTTATTTCTAGAAAAATACTTATTCAGATACATTTTGCCAAGGATGCTATGACAGTTAATGCCAATTCTGCTCAGTTGCCACACATTCTACAGGAATCCTACAATAAATTAGTTCAAGTTGAGAAGGACCTTTTTAATCATGGGCATAAAAACTACAGTGCTGAAATACTTCTGGAATGTGCAAATATTCATAGGTAAAACTATACCTCTATACCTCTATTGAAAAATCTTATTTAGATGGTACTAGTCCATAAATTGTATTGTTTACTTTTTATAGTCTAATTAAGATGGAACAGAGCAGATAACATTGCTAGGATTTATATATTGGTATTACATGTCTGTTTGCATTCTTTGTGTTCTGTATTCAAAAAAAGTACTGTGGAATCCAAAATTGTTTTCACTGAAGGCAGAGTTCTCTTTTGTTGTCTTTTGAGGTCAAAACAAGGTGTCAGGGTCTCTTAAATCAGCTTTTTGACTTTCCATTTGTAGAAGTATTTTAGCAGCCGCACCAACCATTCTCTAGTTTTTACAGGCTTTTACAATTCTTTCTGTTGAAACATTTCTCTAGAAACTGCTGCAACAGTAAAAGTTCAAAACATGGTATGCTTGGAATCCCAGCTGTTTGCAAGATAGCCCTTAAAACAACTGAGATATGTTTTGTTCCTGCCATTGTGTTCCTGCTGAATATGTACTCTAGAGTATGATGTGCCTTTCTTCTCTTTGAGTCGTGGCACCTTCTTGCCTTGCAGCAGTACAGTTCTAAGAATAAGACCTCTGAGAAATAACTTGTAAGGGTTCACTCCTCCTATTTGTGCATTTCAAAAACACATATACAAATTTAATCTTTTCTATCTATAATTAATCTATTTAATCAACTAATTAATAGATTCGTTATTTGATTATATATGTTCAACAGTGTTGATACCATTAAAATAAGCACTTTCTTATGTTGGTCCTTTTGAGTTTATGGTGTTGTTTTGGGTTTTTTTTTCAGGATGATTGCCAAGCAGGAAAGGAACAAAAAAGGCAAACACAGTCACTATCTTGATGCTTCTAACTTAGCTCAGAGAGCAGTATCCAGAACAGAGGAAGTCTTTCATAGAGTTTGTAGTTTATTTGCATTTAATGAGGTATTTACTTTTTTCCCCCCTTAATAGTGGAAAGGAAATCTAGTTTAGTTGTAATATTCACTTATTCTTGGATAATCTCATTTGGGGCTTCCAGGAATTATCTTCTTGTAATGATTAAACATTTTTTGTATACAGAAGGAAATACTGCATGCCAAAAGAATTTACAGTTGAAAAAGGGATGAAGAGAGGATTTGTTTCGTCTTTGAAAGTTAAAAATTCTTCAAAATCTCTTCCTTTTCAGGAGAAACAAAAAGTCTTCACAAAGAATGTCTGTCTTCAAAATATTGTATTTTGGGTAATGAAAGCCTGCAGCTTGCTTTGCAACTGTGCATGTAGCATTATTAGATATTACATATTTGTACCAGATACATAAAACGTGAAAACAAAAACCCAGCTGCTCTTATCTGTGGAGCTACTTTGCCTTGTAATATATTTGATATTGAAGTTTTCCTTTTAAATTACTAGAGTATCTTCATTGCAACATTTCTGCTCTATCAAAGTGATAATTCTAAAATGTTTTTTTCTTCGGTTAAAAGAAATACAACATTCCAACTTCTCATCGGGTTGATTTGCAAAAATACTTGAAATTAAAATTCTACTTTCTTTTGTATTTCAGAATAAAAATGTTAGTTTGCCAATAATGAGGCAATTAGCTCTTAGAAAAATAAATCTCGTAGAAATTCTTTTGGATATTTTTCATCTTGTCATTACTGAGAAAAAGCCTAAAAATGTGGGAGAAGCATCATTTCATGAATTTATGGAGGAATTAATCATTGAAGATGATGCAGTAGAACAGGTAATACAAAATATTTATGCCTATGATTTGCATAAAAGGTATAACAAGGTTTTCCATGGCACAATCCCTACTGAAGAAATGGGTTCCCAGACCAGTCATGTAGTTTTGTAGCAACGGAGGTTGAAGTGTGTGGTTTTAGTCTTGGGGTGTTTACTGGCCACCCTCTCCTCATCCCATCTTTTCCTTGGCACTGGTTGAACTTTGCTTAGGGATATTACATTGAACTTTTTTCTAAATCAGTTGTTAATGAAATTGCATATCTATCAAAGAGAGATTATCACTTGTAGTTGAAAGTATAATCACATTTAGTATTCATATGTAAATATGCATGTGTTACTTTTAAAAAAATACATTCTTCTGTCTGTGTGGGGATATATGAGCAAATAAATACAAATATGTATTTTGTCAGGATTGGAAGTACATGAAGCGCACCATGGCTCATGTTGCACTGGCTCAGTTAGCAAACGTACAGAATCTTTGCCAAGGCTGTCCCAACATCAAATCCAAATGCCTGTATCTAACTGGAAAAACCCTTCATTTACTTGCTGTTAATGTAGATCCTGTATATTCAGAGATTTACTGGAAGCCAAATGTTATGGTATGCATTCTTTCCTTCAGTTAAATATATTTTTCTCTGTTTATCTGCTCTAATATTTTTCTGTATACATTTGTATAAAAGCTGCTCTTTATGTAGAGCTAGGTTTTATATACTGCATGCAAGCCATCATAAAAATGGATAGCAAAATTAGTAACTTCAAAAAACATGCTTCTGCCTACCTGCTAGCCTCATGTAGCTAATTTTTGATTTGTTTGTGAGATATACTAATTACAGTATTTTCAAAATAGAGATAGAAAAATTTCTTGAATGCCTTAAAGGGTGAGCAAGACATGGTCCGTGAATCCATGTGATCAAGAATATTGATTTGTAGGTTAAAAGCTTGGGTTTGTAAGTTCCTTCGTGTTGGAGTAAGAACCCTATGTAAAAAAAGGAGAGTTGATGGAGGCATTATAAATTCAGGGATGAATTAAAGTTTTCAGAAGAAATGAGTGAAGGACAAATATGAAAAAGTCAAACTCTTAGAGGTTGTATGGGGGGTTCTTTTTAGTTGATGGGGGTCATATTGCCTTTGTAACATACGAAGAAATTTTGATGGTTGAAAGGATTACTAAATTTCTTTATGGAATTATGGTTCTGATTTCATTTAAGATTAATTCAGTTTTCACATAAACTTTCACAAAGAAATGTAGCCTTTCTTACTTAATGGAGTGATTAATTGTTCCTGTTTTTTATGCTGTGGTGGGTAGGAAGATGCTAAATCAGACATCAGAAAATCTTCATTGACTTCAGCAGAATGCAGTGAGCAGGACATGACAGAGAGCAGTTTATCAACTAATACATGTTGTAAAGACAAGTATAGGAGGAACATACAGGAATTAAAGGTACATTACTTCTTGAGCTTGCATTAGAATTTGAGTGCTTTCTTTTTATGGAATAATAGTCAACTCAGTTTATCAGTTCTCTTTAAACTGCTAATGGAAATGTTGTAACAAAAACTTGGTCTTAAAAAAGATAAAACTCTACACAACACCTTCCAACAAAGAGCTTTCCATCACTCTCTGCTGTGCAGCTTTGTTCTGCTCCTCAGTCGATTGTGTGAGAGCTCCTGAGTGAGCTTACCCAGTTGCTCCCAAAAAGAAATAATTTCTTCTTCAGTGCTTTCCTGCTGATTGAGCTTGTAGCAACCAGGATTAGATGAGCAGGCAGTTTCTTTCTGCCTCACAGATATGACTTTTTAAGGGAGTAACATTTTGCAGACTGGGAACAAAGAAAGAAATTACTTCTATCACAAAACATTTGTGAAATTCAGTGAGCTGATCTCTGTTAATTACTGCAATTGAAAGCACACTAGAATTGGGAATTTACAGTTTGTGTTGCTAGCAAAATCAGTAAGTACTGAGGTAAGAGATTTGTGGGTTAATTTGGACTTAATATGGTTAACTATCCACAGAAACAATTGTATTGACCCTTGGTTCTGAACTGGAATTGCTGGAGTTGCCTGGAATTGAAAGTCTGTACTGCTGGGTACACATTTTATTTTAGAAGAAATTTCTGTGCCAAACCAAATATTTTTTAATGTTGTATAGCAGATGTTGGTGTCTGCTAAAAAATAAATCCATAGGTGCATATTTTGATCATACATTAAGCGCCTTGAAAGGAAAATGCATTAAAATTGCTCCTTAAAAAGCAATTTATCTTCTCTAACATGCTGTGGTAGGTGTCTGTGTAACAAATACTAATATTAGCCAATTTTAATATAAAGCTTTTTATTTTTATCATCTAGACACAACAAAGGGTGGCACAGAAGTATCTTTCTCAATCCAGTGAGGCTTTGCTACAATCTATGGCTATTGCATTCCGTCAAAATGTGACCGATGTGCTGGCTCTTGCTAGTTTGGAAATGGCTGAATGCTTTAGACAGTTTGATCCAACTTCAACTACCCAGTTTTTGGCACTTCATCAGGTAAGGCAGCTAATGTTAGTGCTGCTTTTCAGTGGGAGGATGTTTGAAGTTGCATAAACTAAACCGTGTTTGCATAGTCTGAAAATTGATCATACAGAACACATGTAGGGTTCTGTGTAAGAACCAGTGTGTAATATAGGTCATCAAATATATTATGTATTTGCTAAGTTCAGAACATTTGATCAGTGTTTTTATAACAATTATATTATTTGTTGTGTTTGACCAGGTATTTTGATTGATGATTGCATACATTAAAAATGTAATAGGAATAAATTACTATATTGTAATTAGCAAAGATAAGACATTGCCACAAAATACAGTTTCATACCTCCCTTAACAAATAATTTTAAAAATGTTTTTCTGGATCTGTTCAATCATTGTTTTGATTGATAGTCATTTTACATTCAGTTTGTTGGATGGATACCTGCACAGCATGGCTTGAAGGTGCGTGCAAGTGAATATGTGCCTCCATCAAAGAGAAGATGCAGAATGGCTGTAGGGCTTATATTCCCTGCATCAGGAACAAATGACACATAGTTCCTAGTTCAAAGGACAGGGTTAGTATGGTTGCTGAATGAAAAGTTTGTATAGTCTTACCCATTACTTTGCTCTTTGTAGAAGTCTGTTGTGTGATATGATGGTGTCCATTAAAGCATAGAAATGGAAAAGACTCAGCTTACTTGAAAGGCTAAGAACACAGCATTTACCGTTCCATGTAGACCTTAGGTGACTAAATGCAAGAAACTTGATGGTAAATGTAGACAAATAAATCAATTCCAGCTATTTGTATTTAAGAGATCTTCCCTTGTTATTGTCAGACTCTTCACATTAACCTGTAAGAACAAACAGCCGTCTTCTGCTAGTTCATCTCACCTTCCAAGGAAGAGAACTTCTCTTTAACATATGTTATAAAAAACATAGTGTGTATTTATTAATTTTGTTTTTGTGAAGGAAAATAAATAGATGTAAAAATTTCACAGAGTTGTTCAGTGTCTATGATGATGAAGAGCATCCTTCTAACCGCTGCATCCAACACCAGCAGCTCTCAGCTGGCAGCGTTGCTGCATCTTCAAAATCAGTTGAAACAAAACAGAAACACAAGTGATCTTCTAAAGTGTGTGGAACAGCAACTGACTGCTAATTCAACGGTAACTTGCCGAGCTGCTTACTAGGGGTTTATATAAATGTTGTATAAATGCACACAGAGAGATATTTGTGTGTATGCAGGACCTGGGCTGGGGGTGGCTTGGCACTGCTGAGAGAGCAGTTGGACTCGATGGTCTCCAAGGGCTTTTCCAGCCTGAACAATTCTGAGATTCTGAGAACCACCCCTGCACCTTCCCCTGCTACTAAAATCCTGCCACATAAACCAAATACCATTTTATAAAGTACTTGTTGGTTAGGTGTCTCTAGCAAAATTTTTTCACAAATAAACATTACTGTTAAATAAAAAAAAAATAAACATTACTACTAAATTATTCTACTTATTTCCTTTGCTAATACTCTGCTAGTATTTTATAGCATTTTAACTTCAGAAATTTTGTAGCGGTCATAAAAGTCATGTTGTTATGAAGAGTGGACTAAGATACAGTATTTGTAATTTGTTTTAAATAATATTTATATATTCTGCACTGCACAAAAATTACATGATCATAGAACAGTTGAGGTTGGAAAAAAATCTCAGGTCATCCTGTAACTCCCCCTGCTCAAGCAAGGGCCACCTAGAGCCTATTGTCCACGACTATGACCAGATGGCTTCAAATTATCTCAAAGAGTGGAGGCTGCACAGCCTCCATGCACAACTTCTGCCAGTGCTTGCTTCTCTCACAGAGAACTCCTGTTGTATGGACAGATCCCACTGTCCTGGCACATCTGCTGAGTGTCTAGGTCTTTTAAGTTCCTTCTGTCCTAGAATTACTATCAATTTTCTAATGAAAGAACTGAGAATGGGGTTTATAAAGTCCATGGAAATAATAGTACTTTTGAACCACTGTACAGGCTTGGAGAAACCTCTGTATTCCTGTTGAACATTTTAATATAGTGAATGAATTGCCATCCAGTTTCTACATAGTTATTCTCCAGCATTCAGAAGACAGGTACATCATTTTGATTTGGCACTGTTTCTTACAAATATAATCTTTTTTGTTCACCTGGTTGAATATTGCCTTTTTCTTCTAATTTTGATGGACTTGAATTTTAGGATAATGAACTAATTAATATATAAATAAAACTGCCTGCAGCTCAGCTGTATGTTTTCTGTTCTTTCAATTTCCTTATCTCTTAAATCTCCAGAGGTCACTTAAAAGGTTTCAGGCCATTCTTGATATCTCTCCTAAGTTCTGATAAGAGTTTCCTGCTTTTATTGCTTATGGTCTTGGAAATGTTTGAAGGGTTCATATTTAGCTTTATAAAGCCACCAATTATCTGATTATTGCAGCCTTATTAGCTGCAATAAACTAGCTCATAAATTGAGCTATAGCAACTGACTGAGAGCATTCACCAATTTAAAAAATCTTTAACACTTGTTATGGAGCAACTAGAAATCTACCTTATTGGCCATACAGCAATAAAAGAGTTTACCTTACCACTCTCAGTTTGTTCCAGCTAGAATTTGCAGGTTTTTGCACCGAAGGTGGGGGTAGTTAGTGCATCATGAGAGTGTTTGTGAGCACATTAAATTAGAGGGCCATAATTACTCATCTGATTGATTTGAGTCATATAAACAAAGCTAGACAGTCAAATAATTTATTCAGTGCTTTACTGCTTCCCCCAGGTCTCAGCTGTACAGCTCATTGATTGGGCTGCCCAGAGCAGGTTCTGCACGGCAGAAAGGAAGAGTCACTCAGAGGATGGGTAAGTACCTCTTACTTTGAAGAGATACAAATCATTGCACTGATGTTATGAGAAGGCTCATATCTTTCACTGTTGCAGTCAGAAAAATTTTGAAACACTTTTCCAAATAATTTTGACTCTTCTTAATTACCAAGGAACATAAATTCATAAATATATGTTTTGTTATCAGATGTCATGTAACTAGTCACAATTTATATAAGTTTTGTTTACATTTGAAGGCTGAAGTTTTTATAAATAAATAATGATGGAGTATTTTTCATTGTACATTTCTGTATATATTTTGTGTTTGTATATATGTTGTGTTTATATATATATCTATCTAGATTTTATTTTCAAAGAATACCACAGCTAGAAACTAATGATGTTTGTACAATCATTTCCTCAAGTACAAATATGTCTCAAAAAGAATCTTAAGAGGCTGTTATCCTTCTTTTAATAGTGCAAGCAAAAGTTACTCGATTTCCTGTGGATCCTGATGTGTTTCATATTTTGTTGGAAAAAATGCGTCTTTTCAAGCAGCGGAGGATGGAGAATAACCTTAAACAAACTGTTATTCAGAACTTGCAAGAGTGTGTCTCCAAAACAGATGTGGTAATATATTTTATTTCCTTATATTTAAAATGTGAAAAACATGTACTAAAAATAGCATAAAGATTCTGTATGCAGAATTTTTCAGTTCATTCCACGTGTGGCATCCCTAGTCTTCACAGTTACTATATGCTTTGTACTCTACTTCAGAATTTAATCTTACTGTGCTGTTGTTGCTGTATTTGTCATTCAGGAGCTTTGAAATGTTCAGTAGTTTATTGGAATTGAAATGATGCCGTTGAGATCAGTTTATTTGAAAATGTGTCATATTTCAGAGATTTGCATTTGCATTTGTACACTGCCTTTCATATCACATGAAAAGTGCCTGCTGTTCTAAGGAAAAAAACCAAGATTGCAACCCTTTAATTAAAATAAAGCTGCCTTAACCAGAGATTTATTACTGATTTCCAACACAGAAAAGCTTTCTGTTGGGGCGTACAATATCTTCTGCACTGTAGCTCTTTATTTGATCCAAGTCAGTCACAAAATTTTGCTTCAAGGACATGATTCATGTCCATCTAGTTTGGATTTTACAAACCCCAGTTTTCAATGTCTTTCTCTCCTACATGTTTCTATGTTCTCCTTATCTATTTTTTTTCATTTTGGTTAGTTTTTTTCCTAAATTGGCTCCAGTGATCTCTCCATATGCTTTCATTTGCTTCTTCTATGTTCATTGTAGTTTCTGTTCACTTTTTGAAGTTGTCCTTATGCAATTTCTTCTCATTATCTAAAGGAAAACATAATTTCTTTCTGCTGTAGTTTTCTGTCATTCTCCATTGAAATTGCTGATGTATATTAATTGTTCAACTAATAGTAAGCATTGACACCTTCTAGTAATTCTTATGCTGATGTAAAATTTTGAAATAAACTTTCGAAAATTTTGAAACCAACTTCTTATATTTATGTTTTCCGTTTTATGATGTTTTGCTTAATTTTATTTGGTCTCTGATTTAACGTATTACAAAATTGGTATATATGATGGTATTTAACAAGAATGGACATTGAAAGTATTCTAATTTTTGTTTCTATGCATGTGATAGACTCCAACTGAGAAAATAAATGATAGTGAGCTTGATTTGACATCAGATTTCTCTGAAATAATAGAAATTATGGAAGGATATCTGAAACCAGTGCTGTCACAGTTTGATTTTTCAGCTATCAGGTAAGATATATTGGCTTTGATTATCATTTATGAAAACAGAGCTGTGACTCAAGTCCCTCAAGAATGGTTTTGGCAGGATACCCTGTTGAATGAATGTTTCATGTCTTGAAAGAGAGTATATTCAGGATTTGTCAGACTGAGACTGAGTATAATGATAGACTAATGGCCATTTCTGGCAAGCACTGTTCCCCAGCTTAAGTTATACTTAAGTTGAAGCTCAAGATGCAGCATTATAATTAAACTAAAGGGCAGGAACTCTGAAGGAAGCGTGTTCTTTGTGTAAAATTTCACTGAAACTCAGCAGAAATTGAAGCTTGTGATATTTTCCATTAATTTCCTCTTCCCAGAGAATCCCAGGGTGGATCAGTTTCAGCAGCTGAAACAGGAAAAAAGAAAGTGAAAGATAAGAACAGCAAACAAGTTGGAATGCAGGGTAAGTGCTTCCTTGGTGGTGTGTGTGTGTATGGACAGATACCAAAGTCCAGCAGTTTTAATTTTATTTAAAACAAGGAGAGGACAAATGCTTTAGCATTGTTTTTCTCTGTTTTATTTTCTATATCAAGTCAAATATTTCAGTATACTTTCAAAGAAAATTTAGATGCTGGGGCAATGCTTTCTGCATTTTAGAGTCTTCCAAACCATACAGTCTGTAGACACCTAAATGAAATGGCTTTTTCACAAACCAGTTTTTCAGGAGAAAAGCTAGAATAAAGAACTTTCTTAAATTGGTAGATCTCTTTGTTTTGTCTTTTTTTCCCCCCTCTTTTAGCTTTATAGACTCTCACAGGTTGTCAGCTGGCATACGAGCCTTCTGCTACACTGTCTCTCTCTAAACATGTCTCAAGAGCAGTTCTGCAAAAACTGGAGAAGTCTCCCATGCATCTGCTCTTTCTCTGTAGAACAGAAATATTGCCATAATAATATTTAATACTTTTTTCCTAAAAAGAAACAATATTTTTCTACAGGACAACACAGTATTGGATAAGAGTTCCTTTACAACTCTGTTCTGTTTAGCCATTTGCTGCTGTGGCAGTTTGCATTTCCAAACATTGTTTTCTTGAACCTATTGTATACCTGGACTTGGACCCAAGATGGTTGGTTATTAAAACAGGGATATTTTTCCCTCTGAAGAATTGGTGCTAGCAAGTGTGTAGAAATTTGAGAACATCTTAAGAGTAATGATATAAAAAGAAATATTTTTCTTAATGCTTTTAATCCACAGCACAATGAAGTTCATGTGTCATACAATGGAGGACACTTAGATTTTTACATTTAACTGCAATTGTTTGTACAAACTGAGAACTAAATCTCAATCATGCTCTGTCACATCTCTTTAGATAAACCTGTGGATTTCGGATTGTGTGTGGTCTTACTGGGGGATGCATTACTTATGGAATTGCCTTTGGAAGCTCTGAGTATATTTAAAGAGGAAGGAATAAGTTCTGTTTCCAGAGATTTTTCTCTACAGTTTCTCTACAATCGACTACATTGGACTGAGTCAGGTACTATCAGATAAACATGTTTTCCTTTAGCATAATGATGCATAAAAAAGATAAAAAATTAAATTTGAATCATTGTGTATATTTTACTGGAAGACAAGCACATGCAATAGGTTTCTTGTGCTTTAGGTGGACTACATAGTAAAGTAGACTTACTTCAATAATGTACAGGCTGATTACAGGTGCAGTGGTAGCTAATTTAAAATAACCTTGACACATTAAAGAGTTATGTAAAACTCAGTGGAATCTAGAATTGTAAACAAATTTACAAGCATGTTGTTGGAACTTCAAAGCTATTTTCAGCTGCAATGGAAAAAAAAGGAAGTAAGAATTTACACTTCTGTAATTTTTCTTTCTCATTTCTAGAAGACTTTGCTTAAAATACCAAAAGTTAAATTTTACTCTCTGAAATATTTTCCTCTTGGTTCTTGTGCTACACCTGGGCAAAATCAAATCCCCCCAGGCTCTATGAACTTTCTGTACTACTGACACTTAATCCTACATAAACTCTTAAGCAAAATGAGGTTAAGTAAAGTAGTTGGATAGTTGGTAAACTTCTCCTTATGGCATCTTAAAACACATTTCTTTAAATCTAAAAGTGAGTGATAAATTGAGGTTCTAAACCATTTCTGTATGAATCAAAGATACCTTCTATTAATAAAGTTTAAAATGTTAAGCTGCATTTTTGTCATATGTAGAGAAAACCACATAAAATTATTAAAACTAGTTGGTCCAAGATAAAAAATAGACCAAGTAGAAAAATCTCACTTTCTGCCATGAAAGTATGCGGTATTTTTTTGTTTCAATCTGTTGTTATTCTTTTCATTATTACTACTTGCAGTACTATTACTACTACTACATCATATTAAATATATGCAGTCCTTCAAGGACATTTATTTGCTAGAACTGCCCTATATTAACTTTTTCTTTTCATTTTCACAGAAACTGAATTTAAAGTTGAAGTATCTAAAGAAAAAAACAGAAAAACTTCTCAGAAAAAGAGTGTCCAAACGGTGAATTTTCACATTTTTTGTGAATAACCATAGAACTTGCATAGAGAAGTGTGAAAGTGGCTTGCATAGTAGCTCATTATGTGTGCTGGAATTCTGAAATGGAATGAATGTCTCATAAGTCCATAAGAATCTTGCTTCCAGTTGATTTTGCAAGGAGTTTTTGTTTGAAAAATCCCACTTCATAAATGGGATATATTTAATAACCTACAAAGGAAGATGCTTAAAGTTACTGAAAATAATTTCTGTAAAAACATTGCATTTTATATAGTGAGTACATAAGTTTTTACAAATCTGTTCTGTATTTGCATATGTATCTATATATGTGCATGCACATAAGTGTATATATGTAATATATGTATATGCATTTAGCTAAAGCAGAATAGTTTATTCATTCCCACTGATGATTGAGTACCATCATCCTTTTAAACACAGATTCAAAACTTTGTTAGTTGTTTTGCCTTTCTCTTAGTTGTTTGACACAAGGAATGCAGTACTGTTAGTATTTAATTGAAACTTTGACACATAAGAGAATATGTATTCTTTTTAATTATAGGCACCAATTAATCGTGATCTGCCTTCTAATTGCTTGCCTGTTGATATAAGGAATTTAAAATGTATCCTTTCACAACCTATTGGCTAAGTGTATCAGCTAAATTTCCTTCTTTTGTTGTTTGTGATTAACTGTTTATCAGATATTGTGGACCCCTATAATGAAGGAAGAGGAGCAGGTAATATATATTAAATAATATTTTATTCACAATCTACCCATGGAATTTAGAATGGTGTTGGACCAAAAAATGAAGTTATGACATCAAGATGTTGACAAAAAAGAGGTGATTTTGAAGTCTTGTTTTCTGAAATCAGGACTCTAGAAACTCAGTTTATCCACCCACTGAAGTCCTGTCTGAGCCTCTGCAACAGAACCATATGAGCAGTACTGGTTTTCTTTACCCTTTTTTCAGGGTATCTAAAATCTTTTCCTTGTGTCCTTAACCTGTCTAGCAAATAATCCTAGCTCATTATAAAAGAGGCCTATCAGATGGGAATCCAAATTATACTCTGAAAATGTCACAGTTGTTTTAATTTTAAAAACCAGACTTGGGTTTCAGAAAGCATGAAATCCAATGATGACCTAAAACCTCCTATACAGGATAGTGTCATTTGAAAGGTATTGAAACTGAGATTGCCCAACATAGTTTGTAGCATGTTACATTCATAATGATGAAATTCTATTGTTATAGAAGATTCAAGTCCTTGCCAAAAAATACAGAAAATACTGGAAAAATACCATGACTTATTTAGACTGCAGTGGGAAGGTGTCATTGGCAATCTGCATGCTCCGAGGTATGGAATACTCTATCCACTTTCTTGTTTATCCATGCTTCTTGTTTAAAATTGTGCCTATTTTCAGAGACTTTGTTCATAAAATAGACATATTTTCATATGTTCATGTTCATAAATATTGCTGAGCTGATAAACACATAGCAAACCATTTTTGTTGTATCAAACACAGAGCTAGGTTTGTAGCCAGAGTATTTTAGGGATGATAAATAAAGTGCCATAAAGTGATTTAGTCAGGTTGGTTTTGTCAGAGTTGCTGTATATGTAAATAATCTAATTTTGATAGAAATTCTTCTGGTGCAGTCTTTGATGAATACGTATGTGTGAGCATAAGTGTAATTTCTGGCTTTGCTCATAATTGTTTGTAAATGCAAGTGGTA
This sequence comes from Oenanthe melanoleuca, assembly GCF_029582105.1. Taxonomy (NCBI): domain Eukaryota; kingdom Metazoa; phylum Chordata; class Aves; order Passeriformes; family Muscicapidae; genus Oenanthe; species Oenanthe melanoleuca. The sequence goes on along the minus strand of NC_079340.1, from coordinate 34,710,336 downwards.
AGACCATAGCATTTCCGTGCACCTTCAGTCAGCTGTAAATGGGAGCACAGATTTCAGAAGCAGAGTAGTGAAGGTACAGCACACAATTTCAAAGTTTCCAATTTCAAACATTGATTATGAAGCTAGCATCCATTTTATGGAGTCTACCATAAACACACTTTGTTCTTTATAGAAATATTTTACTTTTAAGATCACAGCCATAGAGGAATAAAAGAGGTCTCTGGAGGTCAAACAGTGGCAAGCCCTATGAGACAACAAGGCTGTCACTGGACCTTCCTTCTCAGTCCTGTAGAGTTTCTTCTACTTAGCTAATAGTATATATAGTATATATATATATGATACCTACCACTGAGTCGGTACTCTCATATTTTTCCATGACAATTCCAAAGGTCATTATTACCAAATTGCAGTTTTTGCTGCCAGCTAGCCTGATTATCCACATCTCTTTTCAAAAACCAATTGCTCGTGTCTGGTGGGTATATACATGACTACTTCCTTTGAATGTTAGACAAAGACTGTGTTTTAAAACTGTACAATACGTGCAGCAATAATTTTTACATTTTTTTCTTTTGATTGAGAGGTTGGTAGTTATCTCTTGCTTGCTGTGAGATGTTACTGAGTAATCATTTTAATACAAGAGTGTAGTATTAATAAACCATAAGAGTTATTACACTTCTCACAGAATTCTGCAGCCATGTTTGTCTTCTTTTTTTGCATGCTGGCTTTTGTTATAATTCTTTCTGGAGTAAATAGCACTAAAGTTTGCTGTGGATAATTTCTGAAAAGTATTCTTGTAAAACAGTAACACGAAAGTAACTTTCTTTCTTCTTCCTTCCTTTCAGCCAAGCTGAGTGGGAGCAGCTGCTGACAAACTGTAGTGCATTTCTGTTCTATGGGATGGAGAGATTCATGTCCCATGTGTTGCTTAATTGGTTGGTTGCTATGAACATCCCAAGTAAGATAAGCAAATTGAGAAATACCTTTAATTACATCTACTTTTTTTCCTAGATGTGTCCTATTCTATCATTATCACAATATTTATGTTGGCAATTAAGAGCTTTTTTTCCTAGATCTAGGGTTTTTAATCAGAAAACCTTTGTATTATGTTGCTTTTATTCTGTTGCATATCTTTCCTGTTAATCCTGAAAAATAAGCTTAGTGCTTCATTTCCATGTATTGGAATTTCTTAGGTTTCAAAAACTAAGTCATCATCTAATGGTTTTCTCAGTAAACCATCACCTTTTCTTTGGAATTTAGTATTTGATTGCAAGATATTTTTTTATACTAAGAGCAACATCTGCAACACCACTTCAAAATTCAAAAGTCTCTGCTGAGGCAGACAACAATTGTTCTGAGCTATTTCACTGGAAGCCTTTAAGGAAAATAAGGCATATTAGGGATGTAACTTGGTTGTGAGTTGTGTAGAGGAGTTTTGGTATAAAAAAAATTCAGTACCTGCGTACCATAAACTTCCTAGAATTCATAACTACAGAGTTGGATCACAGAGATCACTGGCTGTAATGAGATGATATGTGGACTTCATTACTAATTACTCTAATGCAGCTTAGGAAAGAAAAACCTGTAAAACACTATGGAAAAGTGTAGCAAAATTACATGAAATAGTGCTAGGATGACTTCAATAGTGCACATTTACATAATACCTGACAATTGCGGTTGAAATATGTAGATTTTATACTAATGGTTTAGACTGTGTTCAAGAAAGCAATTAACTTACAAAAGGCCTGTTTTACTTTCATTATTTTACTGGGTGTTACTGTTAGTGCAAACACCATTGCTACCTTTTTTCCAGAATGCCGTTTGGTGATTCTTCTGGATCTGGTACGATCCCAGAAAAGTTACCAGAGAATTGCAAACTCTGATATCCACAAAAGGTAGGTAAAGGCAGTTTCAGTGAAGTCTACAATTATTTCAAAGTTAAAATTTTGAGTTATGAATATTATCCTTTACTTCTGCAAGTAAAAGAGCAACTTTATAGGACTAAATAGGATGAAAGCTCTGTTAGAAGGCCTTGATAAGAAAATATGACACAAAAACCTTGCTGCATTACACATACAAGTTGGAGAGCAAGATTCTCAAAATGTTCTAGTTGAATATATAAAATTTTCCTTTAACAGATGAACTGCTAAAAATACCTCTGAGGGTTCATACATGGAAAAGTTTAACAATCAGGCAGATTTTTATTTAAATAAATTATTATGGCATGTTAAATAACCTCTTCAGAATTTTTGACATTAATTGCAGCTCTTTTTAACTTTAGAAGAATGTCAGTATTTTTGTTGCTTTTAAATTGACAGCTGGTAGGGTGCGAGAGACTCCTGGATTCTTTGTATCAGGGTGGACGCGTGGAACAAGACTCAGACACTCTGTAAATTATAAAAGCTGCAGTTGCAGTTTATTATAAGAGAGTCTGAAAGGAGCTGCTCGGCACAGCCACGTGCAGATTAAAGAGATAAAGGGAGGGAAAGACAGAGAGAAGAGGGAGGGTAGAGAGAGAGAGTAAAGAAGGTAAAGAGGGGAAGAGAAGAGGAAAAGAGAGCGACTTCCCGTTTGTAACACAATAAATCCATTTCCATCATGAATATTCTGATTCCCTAAGAACCAATCCAATACAAAATACTAATTCTATAGCATTTACATGTAGCCTATAGGAATTTTTATATTAGCATAGCATGTGACATTCTAAGCTCTAAGATCTGATCTTTGGGTGCGGGTCAGTCTTTTGTGTCTTTTGGCTTTGCCCTCTGGCCAAAAGCATTGTTTAATTAAGAGTGGATTAGCTTCGGTGAGCCATCCTATTGTGTTTATGGTAATTCAGTAACTAGGGCTTTCCTGTTCTACCTTCCCCAACAATTGCCCCGAATCTGAGCATTTATATTTGCAAGATTCCTCAGTTTCATCTTCTCCAACAGTAGGGTTTACATTCTTTTATTGCATGTCCATTATAAATTGTTGACAGATGCCACAGTGTCCTAATTTGATTCATTAATTATTTAGTCCATGCTGAATTTTCAGATAACCTGATCATACACTTGAGGGATGAGATGCCCTGCAGAGGGATGTAGATAGAGGGCAGCATTGGCAGTTGTCAGTGACAGGAAATTTAACACATCACAGTGACAAAGTAACACTGGACACAAATGTAGATTTGGAGAGGGGTGGCTGGAGAGCAGCCCTGCAGAAAGGCACTTGGGGCTGAGCCAACAGTGAGCCTGGGCAGCAAGTGGGCAAAGCACATCCTGGGGACATAAATACCTCTTGACTTTTCTAATTATTCATTCCATGAAGAAGAAGTAGGAAAACATCTCTATAATTACTGTTTAACTAGTGCAACAATGCATAAGTTAAATGCAGTTAAATGTGTGTAAGGTAGGTTATACACACATCTACATATGTAAATATGCAGATGTCTGAGTGTATAAACAAACACCTGGTATTTTTGTATATCCTTTTTGATCCCGAACAGCCATTTCCTAAAGTAAACCAAAACACAATTTCTTAAACTAGATTTTCAAACTCAAAAAATTTGAAGTCTCAGTTTAATAGTTTGGTGAATTTATCAAAAAGAGTTACATGGCTAAGTCCAAAAGCTTCCTGAAAGTTTAGATTAATATTTATTTAAAAATGAGTCACATAAACTCTATAGACAATCAGACATCATCTCCCCAAAAGATTACAGAAAACTTTTTCATCTTTTCATAAAGTTACTATGAAAAGCAGATCTGAATTAAACCAAAATGCACCCTTCTATTTATTGCAGTTTCAGGGGTGTATCACTCCCCTTTTATAACTAAAATAATTATGCCAAAGACACTAACTGAAATATTCAGCAGTAAAAAACTCAAGTCCCACATTTCATGTGATTTGCTTCTAAGCCTCCAAATCAATACCATACTTAAAACAAAGAACAAGGTTTCAGTTCCTGCAATAGTTTATGTCTAAACATGTCTTTTTGCACCTGATTCCCAATATTTTGACAGTCTTATAAAAGGTATTCTGCAGTGTTTTGTAAAACTTAGGGTGTTAATACTCCTTTCAGATTTCCAGAGATGTCCAAAACTGCAGTAACATGACAGAGAGTAAACTCCACGATAAAATTGCACCATGAAAAAGTGTAGAGAGACGGTTACCTGAATTCCTTGCATTAAATTCAAAGTACTTTATGAGTGTTAGAAAACACTTGATGCTCAGCATAGAAGAAAATGCACTCTGACATTCTTTTTCCTCTATTAAAAAGCACTGTATATTTGGCTGTATTTTTTATATGCACATTTTTCTTTTATTGATCTCATGATTCTGATCCTCCTTAGCTGTCTATGTGTTGCCCTGGAGAGACCAACAGAGACAGCAATGCTCCTCAGCCTCACAGGCGTTGGCTCTGTGCTGGCCACGCAGTGGTACTCGAGCCTGGAGGAGAGTGCAGAGAGGCTGGAGACCTTGTTCCAGCGTGAGTCTTGGTGTTTGTCTGGCTTGTGTGTGTGTGGCTTCAGGGACTGTGTGTATCTGCCTGTCCCCTGTCTCTCCTTTCAGTTACTGTGTGTATCTGCCTGTCTCCTGTCTCTCCTTTCAGGGACTGTGTGTATCTGCCTGTCTCCTGTCTCTCCTTTCAGTTACTGTGTGTATCTGCCTGTCTCCTGTCTCTCAGGGACTGTGTGTATCTGCCTGTCTCCTGTCTCTCCTTTCAGGGACTGTGTGTATCTGCCTGTCTCCTGTCTCTCCTTTCAGTTACTGTGTGTATCTGCCTGTCTCCTGTCTCTCAGGGACTGTGTGTATCTGCCTGTCCCCTGTCTCTCAGGGACTGTGTGTATCTGCCTGTCTCCTGTCTCTCCTTTCAGGGACTGTGTGTATCTGCCTGTCTCCTGTCTCTCCTTTCAGTTACTGTGTGTATCTGCCTGTCCCCTGTCTCTCAGGGACTGTGTGTATCTGCCTGTCTCCTGTCTCTCCTTTCAGGGACTGTGTGTATCTGCCTGTCTCCTGTCTCTCCTTTCAGGGACTGTGTGTATCTGCCTGTCCCCTGTCTCTCAGGGACTGTGTGTATCTGCCTGTCCCCTGTCTCTTCTTTCAGGGACTGTGTGTATCTGCCTGTCTCCTGTCTCTCCTTTCAGGGACTGTGTGTATCTGCCTGTCCCCTGTCTCTCCTTTCAAGGACTGTGTGTATCTGCCTGTCTCCTGTCTCTCCTTTCAGGGACTGTGTGTATCTGCCTGTCCCCTGTCTCTCCTTTCAAGGACTGTGTGTATCTGCCTGTCTCCTGTCTCTCAGGGACTGTGTGTATCTGCCTGTCCTCTGTCTCTCCTTTCTCTGCTCCTGTCCAAATTCTGCCTGCAGTTTCCATAGCGGGAGAACTGCATGCAGGAGCCACCATGCACGTTGACAGGTTGATCTTTCATACAGAACAGTAACCTTCTTAAAGCAAATTTGGTGAGGTGTTTGTTTATGGTCATATGGGAAGAATAGGATTTATGTGGTGAGAAGCAGTGCCCTAGGACATGGCCATCTGTAGTTTCATAAACTATGGGGAAAAAATCCCCTGGATTTAACTTACATCTTCACAGATCCATTGCTTAAGTCTGTAAAGGTATCCTTTCTCATTAAGTTTAAATGTGAAAGCTCCAGGCTCTATGGCTGATATTTTCTTGTTTTCCAAAACTTTCATTACAAACTCACATAAACTATTTCTTTCCAGATCTGCTGAGCTTTGATAAAATGATTGGGCAGATAGTTCATGTTCTTCAGAAAAATAGAAGCTCCAGGAAAAGGGATTCCATTAAAAGTAAGAATTAAAAGGCTGAGTATGAAAGACTGACAATAAAAAGTTACTAGAACCTTAAGATAGGTAGTTCACAAGCACAAGTGAAACCTTACAGATGAGTTGTTACAATTTTCTTTGAAACTTTTTAAAAGAGCTGAGAGTTGGAAGACCACTGATAAAATATCATAATTGGAGTAGCTATATTTTGTATAACATAAATTTTGGGGATGCTTTGACATAGCTGATCCAAACCTAATTTATTTTCTCCACTGAATAAATAAAGCAGTGTTCCTAACAAGGTACATCAGGAGCACAACATAAACAATGTACGTGGTTTGTGATTGTAAACTGCAAAAAGATCAGTAGGATCTGCAGTGATTTAGGTAGTCTGTGTTGTACAGGGCACACTAGACGTAAGAAATATCTAGTGTCTTGTTGGAGAGCAGGGAAGAATTTCTGAGTAGAACAATTTCTAATATACTGTCTATAAAATTGTACTGCTATTTTCCAATGTACAGGACTTACCTTTTAAAATAAGGTTTAATAAAATCAATTTTATTTATAGCTTGCACTGTCACAGAATTGAAGGGAGAAAGAACTCAGATTAGAAATATTCTCTAGTTTTCTGTTTTTCAGAAAATGCTTCTTCAATATAGTGACAGTTGTTAATATTTTTAGAAGAATGTAAAAGAACCACAAGTATTAATCAAAGAGATGATGTGTTAAATGATGGCACTTAAATTCTTGTATTTAGTCATATTCAGAAATAACAATGGTTTTTAATGTATTTTTATAGTGGAAGGAGATTCTCACAGCTCTCCTGGAGACAAAGTAGAAGAGCAGAATGCTTGCACTTCCTCAGTTCTTCCTGCAACTCATCCATCATTTTTTAATTGTGTACTCTATGGTTTACCCAACATAATTCTGATGTAATTTGTGTCAATCTTTTCATGCTAGGAATACCTGCAGTGATCTAAGGAGAGGTGAGAGTAAGATGTATATTTTGCTGATTCATGTTTTAGATGTAAACAGTTTGATATTAGAATAAGTGTCAGGAAAATATAATATATAGTTCAGAAATTTCGGTTAATAGTCTAAGGTTTTTTAACTTGGTAAATCCTCTAAAAATTTGGTAAGTACCAACACATTTTAAAGAAAATGGGCTAGTATTTTTCAGCCTTGATGCATGAATGGGATTGGAATGCATCAAAGTTAGTGCTTCCATTTGGAAAAACATTTCCTTGATGCATTTTATTTTCACATGGACGATTCATCAAGAACACAGCTATAACATTTACCAAGTGACTTTATTCTGAATGATCTTTTATGTGGAGGTAGATGCAGTTTAATTAGAAAACAAGTTAGTGTTAAATAAAATGATTAATATTTTTTACTTTCTTTATTTTCTTGTGTTTTTCCTTAATAACTTTCCTAACATATTCCTTCTCAGTATCCCAATATTCAATATCATATCCCATCCCTACCCTCTGGCAGTGAAGCCATTCCCTGTGTCCTGTCCCTCCATCCCCTGTCCCCAGTCCCTCTCCAACTCTCCTGGACCCCTTCAGGCCCTGGCAGGGCTCTGAGCTCTCCCAGAGCCTTCTCCTGCCCAGGTGAGCCCCCCAGGTGTCCCAGCCCGCACACCTCTGTGGCCCCCTCTGGACTCACTCTCATACTGGGGACTCCTGAACTAGATGCAGTTCTCCATCTGGACTTTCACAAGAGCCAGAAATTGTTTTTATTATATTAAGCAATAAAATTTTAATGAAATAAAAATATTAAATTAGAATATTTTAAAATTAAAAACACTTGATTTTTCTGAGTATTCTAAAGTATTCATTTATTTGACCATGAACTCTTAATTTTTGCAATATTATATACTGTTCAGCAACCTGGAGGAAAAAAATCCTACCAACTAATGACCCAGAAATAAATTACAGTAGATACACCTTAGGACATATGAGCTCTCTCGTCAATGACGTTGGCACAAGCCCAAACAACAAGAATAAGAGCTTCTGAAAATATTTCATCTACGTGGCACTACATCATTCCCATGCACTCTATTCATTCATACAAGAAATATTAAGCAGTTAGTGCTATTCCATGTATCAAGGGCTTTAAAATAACTTTCTGAATTATGTCTCAGCGACATAACAAATCACACTATCAATTAGCTTTTATAACAGAAATGACATTTTGTAATATATTTTAGCATGAAAAGAATTGGTCAGCTAAAATTTATGTAATCTGAAAAATGTGAGGGGGAAAAAAATCTTGGTGAATTTATTGATGATATTCTAGGACAAGAACATAATTTGAGTTGTGCATGGCTGTCCAAGAAAAGTGTGTGGTTCTAAATGGTCTGCAGTGAGGAGCTGCAAGTTTGCTACAAAATGATAAAACAAACAAAGAAAAAAAAGAGAAGCTCTGTCATTAGTCCCTGGTGTGACCTCTTTAAAAGAATGCTGCCTTAAGCAGTCCCTGGAGGATTTGGTGTCTCCTGCAGAGCTGCCCTGGCTGGTCCTGCTGCCCCTGCTTTGGAGCAGGTGCCGAAGGGAGCAGGGAAAGGAGAGCAGATCTCAGCGTGCTGGAGGATCACTCCCATAGCCATTTAAGACCATTCCTCTGGAGTTTGAGCACTGATTTAGTGATTTTACACCTTCAGCACCACCTGACCTGGAAGCTCTCCTGAAATGGGGAATCAGAGGGAATTCAGCATCCTGGGAGGGTAAATCTGTTCCTCCCTTGTGTGTGCAGGAAAGACCAGCTCATCCCTGTGAAGTCACCAGGAAGAACTTCTTGGAGTCCCTCTTGGGTATTAATTCAAGTCTCCAAATGCACTGTCTCCCTGTGGATATAGTGACAGGTAGTTATCAGCATGGGTTTTAAGGATGTGGTCAAGTTAAAACTGAAGGAATGCTCATGTGCCCTGAAATTTTCACTGGTTGGTGGTACTCAGGTGATAAATTGATGGAACACTTCTCAGCCAGTGATAGGAGAGAGTGTGGGGCCTTTCATGAACATGGTAGTGGCATTTTTAAAAGTAGCAGGCAAAATAGTCTTAATTTCTGAATAAGAAGAGAGGAAATGCTTTACATATATTACAGCTTTCCAGATGGTTCCTTAAGACTTATGGTTCCTTAAGACTTACTTAAGAGGAACAATTTTAGTTCACTTAATCCCATTTTTTTATAAAAATGCAGTATGGAATGTTAACAGCATTGCTGGTGGATAAAATATCCATTATAACATTCCCTGGAATATGATTCTTGATACTTATTATTATATGTATGCACATTTTTAAATATATTAAAATAAACATTGAAATGCAGTAGTCTATCTGTGAAGAAGTGTTTTCTTCCTCTGCCAAGAGAGTGGAGGAAGTCAGTGCTGAGTTCAAACAGTTGAAACCAACAAAATAAAGACTCCTTTCAGAAGTAAAGGCCAATATTTTTGGCTAGGAAGGTACAATAAATTAAAAGGGTGTTTTGTGACAGTGTCCATTACTATGGGAAATATTTAGGAAGATATTTCTTTGTCACTGGATAGCTACTGCAATTTCTTTTCCCTTTATTTCATATAATGCTTCAGCCTCACACACGATAGCAGAAGAGGGTGAAAACAGAGTTCATTGGTATTTCTCCTGAATGACATTGACTTTTATTCCATCTGAAAATACCTATTTAGCATTTTTTGGTTATTATTATTGCAAGTACTGGCATTAGAATCTGAAATGGGATGTACATTGAAATAAATTTGCACTGGAATTCCACAAACCTTTCTGCTTCTTCATCAGTGTGATTCAACGGACATGGCCTACATCTGTACTCAATCAAACAGGGCTGTGTTGGCCAATATAATCTAATTGTTTGACATTTTTATAGTAATTCATTGAGACTAAAGAGAGATGACTACATTAATATCTTGATGCAGCTAGATAATAGTTGAGATAAAACTGGCGTGCCAAATTGCTGAAAGGCCCTTAAATTCTCTTACAGATTTTTAACTATTTGTGACATAGAAGAGGGAAGAGACTTCAGTATAATGTAATAAAGAGAAAAAATAGTACAATCTATAACACTAAGTATTATATTAAAGAATATTATCTTAAATTTTCTAGGAATCTTCTCTTCACTAATCATTTAAAATTGTATTTTTCAATAATTGGTATGAGAATTATTGTTAATGTTCATGACTCTGTTTTCTTGGATAATCATTTTCACTAAGGTCATAATTAAACAGAAATGTTCTAGCCATATGATATGTATATTATTCCTCTAGCTAGACTGTGGACAAATATGTCTCATATGTCTGCCCTGTGTATATGTGGGAGCACTCAGGCTGGAAGGGTGGTGGAGGAGCATCAGGGACACTAAACATGTGAATGCTGGACCTGCTGAGGCTTAGCCTTCATCTCACTGCCAAACCCTTCTCTCCTTTGCAAGTGCTTTTGTTGGGGGAGGGAGTCTCCTCTGAGTGGGATGTCAGATCTGCAGGTAAGAGCAACCAGAGGGAGAATATTAGAAGTGTTTTGTCTTGGAGGTGTTGCTCTGGACCCAGTGAAGAAATGAATGGAAGAGAAAGCAGAAAACAAAGAAAAAGCAGGAATTAATATTTAATCCAAAATCAGAAACAGAGAGAAATGTGTTTCTCAAACTTGGTTTGATTGCTAATTGCATTTTTGCTTTCAGAGCCCTTGCCTATAAAGGTTCAGTGTGGGTAAGGGCAAGGTCTTTTCTTTCAAAAGTGGAAGAAATTCAGATATGTGGTTAAGTGCATTTTTACCAAAAAACAAGGCAAAAATATTTGCAAAAGGAGCAACCTGTTTATAATGAGATACAAATAGATGATTTAGAAGTTAATCTGCATCAGAGCTATACTGGAGTAATCTGGTGTATGGTGAACCTCTGGTAGAGCTGATCAATAACAATCTCTGCCCCTCTCCATGCCCTTGCACTTTGAACATAAAGTATCTCCTCCAGCAGTGGTCTGCAGTACATGTGGCTTTAGGAGAAACAAAATCCATGCATTGAGACATTTGTATCTTCAAAAAGCAGTGAGGAATCCCCAGAGAAGCTGAGTTGTTTGTTGCCAGAGCAAGAACATGAACATTTTGTAAAGTGCACCAACACTACATTCAGTGCCTAAGCTTTCACCTTCATCCCTGCTAGTGGGTGAGGAGGTGAGCTGATCTTATGACATTTTAAAATGTATTCTTCCTCTAAATTTGAGACTATAAAAAATAGCTTGGACAATCTACTTTTAAACCTCAGCATTTTATCTCACTGAAATGATTTTTGAAAGCTATTTTGGATATTTTTCCCCATGCCCAAATCCACTTGTTTGTTCAGGGCTTTTTCTCAAAATATACAGCTTCAAGAACAGATCTGTTTGTTAGTTTTTCCACAGGAGAGAACTGACACAACTATAAATACAGAGCAGCTCTGGTGAGCCACAGCAGGAGACAGGGCAATGAGGAGAGTGATTCCAAAGAGAGCCTGAGCAGAGTTTGTTCACGAGCTTGAGTGACCATTCCATAGCTCTGCACGTGACACCAGGATGCACTTGCTTAAAAACACACCTGTGTGGGCTCCTTCCTGGAGAGAGAACCATGGTGTGCCAGCCAGAAGGTCCAGCACTGCAGAGCCACCAGATGGGTGACTGTTCACTGGACATACCACAAAGATGTCCAGAACAGGGCTGGAATACTTGATCCTGGACAGGGTCTGGACAGCATGTCATGACCCAAAAGGAGAGAACTTGTTTCATGCTGAAACACGAGGTTTCCAGCACCAGAATGATCCTAGGATTGCTGTTATCTTTTAGGTAATTTATGTAATTACTGTTATAGGTAATAAACGAATCAACCCGAATTAAAATGTTAAATTGGCAAATTTTATTTTCGCGACCAAAATACGGTCCTGGAAAGCCACAACCGGAAAAAACAATACCGAGCCCGGGGTCGGAATTGGGTGAACACACGATGTTACCCAGCCTCTATCGCACTGGGTTCCCCTGGTGTTCACGTCGCTGTCTTGGTTGGCCTCTTTTTTATACTGTTTTTCATAGCAGGACAGTCCTTTGTTTCTTTCAAATTCAGCTCTGGTGTCCACACAAGACAAAGTCCTTCCTGCTCCTTGACGAGATTTTGTGTCCGTTGTGTATTGCTTTTAGGTGGTTGATTTCATCTTTACGGGGACCAGAGTCGGGGAATGCAGTCCTGGTGATGGGTTTTTCGGGAAATGCTGCTCTCCTGTGAGTTTCCAGGCTTCCCCAGGAGATAGGTGCTTATCGGTAGCAGTCCGATCTGTAGATATGTTAATTTACCTAGTTCTGAGGCAATCACTGCCGTTACCTGTGGCTCGTTTATTTTGCAGACTTATTTTATACAAAACACGAGTTACAATATGGTATATATATATCACATTACCTAAATTAATAATTAAATTATGTAATTTACTCAGGAAATCATTTAGCTAGGCTTCAGTGTCAGTGCCCTTCTTACTGTTATCCTAAAGGAACCACCATGACCTCATACAACAGTGACTCTTATGGCAACCATCATTTGTATTAGGAAGAAAACCCCAACAGCTATTTCTATTACAAACAAGTAGCTTGATGAAGTACTGCTGACATTTTTAGTGAGAAACACAAGGCAGTTATCGCCCTTTGCCATGGAAGGCTTGTAGGAAGGGCAGGATCCTTCTCCAGGTTACATCACTGAAATGCAATGAGCACAATGTGGTGGAGTGTTATGTTGCTACTTTTGCAAACAATGGACAATGCTGTAAATTATTTTTTTAAATGTGATTTCTAGACATACTCTTGGTGGCAAAATGAAAATTCAAGGGCAAAAGGGCAAACAAGATGCTGTTTATTAGCTCCCAATCAAATGTGAGCAAGCTGACTTTGGCAGTGTTCACACCTTTTATTAGTGAAATCTTAAAGTCTTAAAACCATCCATTGCCTAAATTACTTTTTGTATATTCTAAAATGTTCATGTCATGCTGTTATCACATACTGCAAAAATGTGTCCCTCTAATCACTGTGCACAACTCTGGGAAAAAGGGGAAAGAAAAAAAAAAAAAAAAGCTATCTCCCTTGTCCGTAGTTTTGGTTCTGGTTCTAAAAATTCTTTTATTGTGTTACATTGAAAGATCTGACAACCAGCTCCTGGGAACCTTGTAATATTTTGCTCCCAGGCTGGTGCTGTTCTGGTTGGCCCACTATGATAATGTGTGAAGGTGTTCACACATTTTAAAATGTACTCTCTGACCATTAGGTAGGAAAAAAGATATAAAGGTATTCTCCTCCTCCTCCTCCTCCTGAAAATCATTACTAAAGACATTTTTAGATGAAAATACCCACTGAAACTATTGTTTCCCATGAACTTTTTGTTTACATGCATTTTCACACTGTTTTTTTTCTTTGCAATCACCTAATTTTTATTGCTTTATTTTGTACTACAGAGCTGTACCTTTATATATCCTCACCTTCTCAGGAGATAAAATAATTCTGTTGCTTTTAATTAAACACTAGCACTTCTGCCAATTCTTCATGATTTAATACATGTAATACCATTAACTTGTGATTAACCTAGGTCAATATATCCTTGAAAGAGAAAATCTGAGTCTTAAATGCAAGAATTTTCACTTTCAAATCATATCTGACTGTTTTAAGGGGCTAATGAGCACAAAAAGGTGCATAAATTAAAAACTGAATATCGTACTCTTCCTATCTCACAGTATTTCTAAAACATTTTGAAAGGCATATACATCTGTTCATGGTTCTGCTACAGATAACACAGGGTTAAAGAATGGTAAAGAATGTCAGAACGAGGATCAACATCTGGGATTAAGACTGAATTCTGCAGAAGTTCAAGCCAGAATTATACTGTAAAAGGCAGTCACCTCATGAAATTTGGTGAGATGAATAGGAAAACTGTGCAGTCTTCTGCAGTGATTTCTCACATGTGCAGCTCATGATTTTATTTATAGACTAACCCCTCTCTTTGGATATTACCATTCCGAAATGAAATCAGGGCAATGGAATCTGAACATCCTTCTAATCAGAAAACAGAAAAGGTGCTGTGCTTCCTAACCTCTCCTGTTCCTCTGCACAGGACACCTTGTAGAAAAGGTTCAAAGGCTTTTGTAAGATGCAAAGCAGAGAGCGTGGCTGTCCATGGTGTGAGTGCCGAGAGGGGCCACGAGCAGCAGCAGACGGCCAAGCAGTCCCTGGGCATGCCAGGGCCAGAGTGGCTCAGGGACACTCCTGTGCTGTCCCCCCAGCCCAGCAGGAGCTGCAGCTGCCCCATGAGCAGGGGAATCACACAGAACCGGTCTGCAGCACACCAGGGTCTCAGCACAGGCTTTGTGCTGCGTGTCTGAGTTACCTTTTCCTGGTGCCCCAGCACCTCCAGCTGCTGCAGGAATGCTTCTTACTCCCAGTCAGCAAGGCACTGCTCAGGGGCTAGCTTTCACCACAGGTGTCTCAGGTAATCCCACTCTTTTTCAAGGCAATATAGTTCTTCAAACACTAACTTAACAGCAGAAAAAGATGTGCTGTAAACAAAATTTCTTTATTGTGTATAAAATAATTCTATTTTTTTGAAGTAATGCTTTAAAAAAGTTTTGAAGTTTGAAGAACCACGGATGATTTATTCCATATCACATTTCTATACCTAAGGCCTGTACAGGTGGAGCTAGTGTAGCTTCTCTATGCCACTATGGAACAACATTTCTTTAACTGGCATTGTACTAATGTCTTCTCCAGAAATAATAGGTTTCCATTCTAAAGCATTTAAACGCAGTCAGCCTTTGCCTTTTCTCCTAAAATGCACTCAATTAAAGATAGATTTTATATAGGATTAAAATTACAATGTGCCTTAGCACCAGCTTAGTTCTTAGCAACATTTCATACAATAATCCCAAATACTGTGTAAAACAGAAGTCTGTCTTCATTACACTCATAACCTGGTTTGGCTTTTCATGTGCAGGTGACATTCCACTAAAGCTGTGTATTGCTGTTCTTCACAGTGTGAATTAAGTATAAGTTGGAATACAGCCACAGAAAGCTGGCAATTTCCATTAGTTTTCACCATTTACAAAAGCAATATTTGTGTTATAGTCCTTGCTTCTGAAAGTGGAGATGTAATAACAAGTTAATAATTTGTTCTGGAATCAGCAGCCCGATAAAAGCAGTGAGGATATGACTTAAGCAGAACCAGGGACTTCAGGACTGGAGGGTGAGAGACACAGTGTGGTGCCACTACCTGCTGCAAGGTGATTGTGGGCTGGGAAGAGGAATGCAGTGGAGGAAGGGACTCACCTTCTGGTGTTGGACTGCAGCTGGAGAGCCAAGAATCTCTTACACACACTGAGGGATCTCAAAAGCTGGTGTCCACAGGACCATCCAGGATAACAAATCTTTATTTTAGGTGATTGTAACAACGAAATATGCTCTAGCATTGCGTGAACAATCTCATCTCCCACTTTACATGGGACACATTTTGTTTTCTGAAGTTATCAACAGAGCCAAAGATTGTTGCCTTCCGTGCTCATCTGCAGATTTCCTCTTAGAAATGGTGCTGAGAGCTGCCATGGGGGACATCTCAGTGCCTCTTCTGTCCTGGGTTAGCACTGCTCCCACTGAAGTCAGGTTCATGTTGGACTCCCCAGTTCCTATGGTACTGCAACTGAACATTTGAATCAGACACTGCCTGAACTAAAAAGTTGAAAAAAACAGGAGATTGGTCAAAACACATAAGAAATTTTAAAACAGTTCTATAAATCAATCCTCATATTAGCTAAAAGTCTTAGAAATTCTCTCATCAATCAGATGGGAATATGAAGAAATAACCCCATAAAATATATTTGCCTGCACCACCATGAGGAACTCTAAACCTAAAAATTAACTACATTCTGAAAAGTGTCAGTCTTAATCTAAAAAAAAAAAAATAAATTACTTTCTGCTTCTAGCTAATCATATCTAACATGGACATAATTGACCATTTCTCCAGACTCATACTTTCACACACTAAGTTCCTGGATACTCAAAGATGGTTTTTGTTGTTCTTATCCACAAACAGGGTAAAGTGCAGCACACATCTGTGTGGTTTGGGAGATCAGGGTATTGTCCACAGGATGTGAGATAAGCAATAGCTCTCTCAGCAGGACTGGATAAATAAATTCACTATTTCTTATTCAACAGTCACTTGATTATTTTTCTTTATTTAATTTATGTCCTTGATGCCACCACTCTCAGTTGCTGCATTCATTCCAGAAATCTGCTCATGTTTATTATCATTACCACTGTGAGCACACAGCACTCTGGTTCATCCCCATGTCAGCTCTTTTTTTCTGCATCCAATCCTCTGCCTTCATTCCAGAGAAGGAAGTTCCCTGTTAAATGGGTGTGTGCAATACTCCTACCTCCTGCACATAAACCACAAATGCCTCATTTCCCCAAAACAAATTGAAGCTTTGAAAATGTGCACCCCACTTCAAGATCAAATTAGTGGTGTTGCATTCCTAAAGAATTATATTATTGAAATATACTGGGACAGTCTTGAGAGCATAATTTTCATACAGGAAACTAACTCATGTTCCCTAAGGGCTGATTTTCCTTTGTAATATCTAAACCTAATAATTATTAGCACTTATATTTCAATAATGCTCAGAGGTTTACACTGTCTTCCACCAGGCAGATTATTTTTCATTCTAAATGCCAGATATTATAATGCTTGTTAGCTAACACATAGGTAGGTAGAAATAATTCATTATAAAGCTAGATAAAATAGCAAAATACGAGTGTTAGAGACATTCTGAGAGAATACAGTACCTGTTTGTTCATAAAGACATAAATAATTGGATTATAAACGGTAGCTGTTTTGGAAAAGAAAGCTGGAATTGCTGCCAGACAAGGATCCAGTTGGATGGAGGGACACACAGTGACCAGGAGAGAAAAGGCAGCATATGGCATCCAGCAGATGAGAAAGGCAATGATCATAAAGACAACCATTCTAGTCACTTGTCTTTCGGGTCTCCTGGTGGTTCCCAGCCTGCCTTGTGCATCTGACACCTTTTAAGAAAAGAGAAAAGGTTCTAGAAAACAAACAAGAAGGTGTCCAGCCAGTGACCTTAGTGAGCTGTCCAGTTGCCATGCTGGAAGGAAAGCCTGCTCTTCCCAAGGGATGGCTGCTGAAGTTTCTGCTGAGGGACATCAATTACCATAGACCAGCATCAGTAAATTTTGCTTTGCTTAAGTTTTTTTATATTTTATTGTCAAAGTGAAAAAGAAGGACATCATGGTGAGTCATAAACAGATAGTGAGCTGAATTCAAGCACTTTCTCTTCCATGTAGCTTTTGCTGGGTGTCTGACTGGGTATTTCAGACACCATGCTGCTGAGGCTGGGCAAGCTCATCACAAGGGGCAAATTCACCCCAGGGGAGTCTGGCTGGCTCAGGGCTGCTTCATGGCCTTCCCCAGAAGAGCATTCACAATCTAATGATGTCAGAATTAACGTGGGATTGGGGCATTTAGCAGGAATGCTCTCCTCTTCCTCAGTGATCATGCAAGAAGCTGAAGCACAGATGTTCATGAAGAGATGAACTAATGTCAAACAGCATCTTTCTGGGAAACATGCCTGCTTGGCTTTTGATGACCTAGTGAAACAAGGCACTGTTATTTTACATGAGGAATAATTAATAACTCTGTATGTCTCCAGGAAAACCTGATGCCAGGTCATTCAATATTATATTCTAATAAAAAAATATTTGTTTGCATAACATGGCCTTTTATCTTCCTGCAGTAAAGTTGGAACTCTATGGAGACATTTTCTCTAATAATTTTTGAACTGCACTTGGAGAATTCAAGATATTTGTACTTAAGGAGCTATAGAAGCACCTCCTAGGAAGGGCAATGTCCTCACCTCTGTGGAAAGTAGCAAACCAAATATAAATGTAGTAACAACAACAACAACAACAACAACAACAATAATGGATTGTTATAAAAACTGCAATCTACTAGGCATTAACAAAGCTGTGTTTGGTACTGATAAGATAATCCCTGCCAATATATGAGATTTCTATAGCATTTTTTCATGTATGCCTGCACAAAGAGTGGCCTAGCCTTCCTTTCAGCAGAAGTGCAGTCCCCTGGAAAAGGAACACAATCTCCTTTATTGCACTCTCAGCTGTTTCAGCTTTGTCTCATATCAGCCTGGTCTTTTTTTACATACAGCTTTTCCTTTCTCTTTGGTTTTTTTCCTTCTTGTTATTTCCCCAAAGATTATTTTCTTTTATCTTTTTAGATGTTGCAGTGAAAGCTACAATTGGCATTGTAAAGCTGGGGTCTCTGGGACTGGGGCACTGGCAGACTATTCCAGCCTGGAGCAAACCTACACTGTAACAACCTGGGACAAAATGCATGAAAAGGGATGGTTGGGAACATAAGATAGCAGTTCTCACGCTTGGATCTCTCTCTGTTCACTGTAGGCAGATTTTTTAAAATGAGCTTAGTTTTGAGATATAACCATATGGGAATTCATTATAGATTTACAGAATATGTTGCAGGTACTGGCCTTTCAGAGCTTTGCAGTAAATAGAAATATCAATATTGTCCCAAAATCTTGACCCCCCAATCCTGTACCAAATAGGAATTTTCCTGTTCTATTGTCTTTGTCACTTTTTGCAGCTTCTCCTTTGGATCAGGTCAACACAACCATTAAAGAAAATTCAAAAGCATTTCTCAAGTCTTTCAAATATTTTTGGACAATCTACTATTTTGTTTATTAAACAGCATTGCATTATTTACAAAGGTTACACCTTATTTTGAGCATATTACTAAGTAGTAGGCAGCACTCTTAAAATTTACTACTGCAGTCATTTTAAGCTGCATTCTAATTTGTCTGGTTTGAGTCTTATGAAATGTCACTGAAGTGAACACAAATGTGAATAAAGCAGCACTGGATGATTCTGTTTACTTATGAGGTAGACATTCTTTCATTTGTATGATGTTTGACTAATGAGATGTATTGATATGTGATGAGAACTCCACACTTTACAACATCACTTCTAGCCACAGCATGAATTTCTGTGTGTAAGGACAATTATGTAACAAGGGATGCAGCTGAGTGTGTTTGCTGCCTGCAAATCTGATCTGCTTGTGTCTGATCTTTATAGAAAATCAAACACAGTAATTCCAAACTTTTGCCTGCATAGATATTTTAAAAGTTTACTTCTTCTTACCTTTTTTAGCTTCTGCACCAATTTTCCATAGGACACCAAAATCACCAGTAAGGGTGCTATAAAACAGGTGGTGAAGAATGCAATAATGTATGCACGGTCAGCATAAGCTCCTGAGTACCTGTACAAAATACAAAATACCTTGGGTGTGTATTTCTGCTACGCTTTCTTATTGTTTTCTTGGAATATTAATCTTTCCAAAGATGTCACTAGTACTTTTGTCAGATGGTTTTATTCAACGTGCCCCTTTGCAGCTCCAGCCACATCACTGGGCCAGCTCCCTGCCCAGGGCTAGGAGAGGATCCCAAACTACAGGTACAGCACAGAAGAGCTGTGGGGCTGATTAGCTGGGAAGGGACGTGTGGTCCAGCCTCCTGCTCCATGCAGAACCAGCTATGGGATCAGACCAGCTTGCTCAGAGCTTTGTCCAGTCTTCTGATAAAGTCTGTCTCTTTGTCCTTTGACTCCTGACAAGAAGCACAAGGTCTAGCGTGATTATTTTCATTAGAGGTAGAGGCTCCACCCTTTAGAAATTTTTGTTTTAGAAACTGATAATGGAAAATTTTGATCAGTTTTATTACAGTTTTCTTTACATCTGGTTTTTTTTTTCAGAGATTCACATAATCTTTAACCCTTTCCTTTAAATTCCTGGCCCTGAGTCATCCTGAGCTGGAAGTTTCATTTTTTTCCCATACTCTGTGAGAGTGGCCTTACCAGTTAGGCTCACAAGTAGTTCCAATCTTACTGGTGGTGTAACTGCTCCAGCCAGCTGTTGGTGGAATGGTCCAAATGAAGGAGAAAGTCCACACAAAGACAATGGCCAGAGCTGCCTGCCTGCCCCTCCAGCGGGTGCTCCTCGGCGGGCGGCAGATCAGGATGTAGCGCTCGAGGGCCAGCAGAGCCAGGGACCAGAGAGCTGCAACTCCTGCAGGAGAGCACAGCCAGCATCACACCTGGGAGATCCCAGAGAAACAGCCAGCACCAAAATGGGAGATCCCTGAGAAACAGCCAGCACCAAAATGGGAGATCCCTGAGAAACAGCCAGCATCACACCTGGGAGATCACTGAGAAACAGCCAGCATCACAGCTGGGAGATCACTGAGAAACCAACCCCATCCCAAACCACAGAATCCCTGAACTGTGTATTGTGAAAAGCCTCTCTGCAAGTCATCATTCCTCCCCTTGCACTGTCCAGCCAGCAGCTTGATCAGACCCAAGCCCAGCTGGGTTTTGAGTATCTTTGGAGACAGAGACTCCACCACCACTCTGGGCAACCAGTTACACTCTTTGACTACCCACAACATCAGACATCTTCTCTATCAACACAAGTTATGGAAAGATGGGCAATTTATGTGCATTATTCTCATATTAATGAAGAGCATAAGAATTTCACATTTGTCCAGTTTGCCAGTCTACAGTCTAAGGGCTACAAAACCAAGCAGATAATCAGCCCAGTGAAGTAATTAGGACTTAGATTTTTCATTTGGTTCTACTCTGAAAAGCTGCAAACTATGTGTAACATCCAAATTAGTTAACTAAAATCTTCAAAACATTATCTTTGCAAAAATTATTTCAGGCTATCAGAAAACTGAAACCTGCAGACAGCTGTCCACAGCATCAAATTATTGATTTAGGCACACATTACCTGGTGGAACACCAAAATCTCAAAATAGGCTGAACTTTCTCCATAGGACACAGCTTGCATGCCACAAACTGACGTAGAAGCATTGTCTCTCACCAGCATTCCCTCTGTCTAGCCTAAACAGGCAGAGAACAGCTGTGGGGCTGCTTTTGAGGCTGAGGATCAGCACTGTGTGTGATTTAGAGCAGACACAAGCATGACTGACTGTCCTCATGCAGCTTCAGAAACAGGGACAGGACACAGGTGAGCAGATGCCCCATTTTAAACATTTTATTCTGCAGAGGTGTATTTACACAGGGTACTGTGTGGTGAGGATTTTTCCTCTTCAAGTACTTCTAATATTTTTTTGCAGTAAGTGGACAAAGCCATGAAAAGGAAGTCACAAGAAGATGTAGGTGTGTGGACTGTTGCAGGTGTGTCCCTGCTCCTCAGAGCCCCTGGAGCACAGAGAGCACGACACCTTCAGTGCCCTGAGATTTCCCACGGTTTATGGGCACCACTCACTCTTTTTCTCTCTCTCTTATTTATCTATATATACACACACCTAAATACAAATACTGAAAATAGCGAAGCATAAGGATTTTTTCCTGAAATTGTTTTACCATAAGCTCCACAACACTGCTATTCTATTGGCAAGCTTTTCCTCATCTTATGAAACATATTCCATTATCAGTACACATGTGACAGGCCCTGTATAAGACAGGGACAGAGAGATCTATTTTTCACTCTCCACTACAGAATATATGTAACAGGGGGAAATTCCAGTGAATTCAAAGGCATGCAAGTGACTTAGGAAGCTGCAGTAAAATACATTGAAGGAAGTTGAAGGAAAAGAACATACAACTACAAACAAAATCAAGCTTACCAAAAAATGTGACAGCAAATCCTTCCAATACACAAGCCCAGTATCCCATAAAAAAATATCCTTTTAGATTTGCTAAAAAGCTGATGGTACCACCAGTCAGTGAGACCAGGAAATCAGCCACAGACAAATTTACTATAATATAATTGACAGGTTGTCTCAATTGCTTGAACT
The DNA here is from genome assembly GCF_029582105.1 of Oenanthe melanoleuca. NCBI lineage: Eukaryota > Metazoa > Chordata > Aves > Passeriformes > Muscicapidae > Oenanthe > Oenanthe melanoleuca. The sequence goes on along the minus strand of NC_079340.1, from coordinate 34,688,642 downwards.
TAAAAGTTACCAGAATTACAGCCAGGTTCTCAGCAAGTGACAGGGAAGTCACCACCAACATTACTGCTGCCAGAAGGCTGAACTGCCAGGGCTGGATGGAGTCCAAGGGACGATGGAAGGGATCCCAACTGGCAGGAGCAGAGTAACTGGACAAGAGCGACACATTTTCAAATGCCATCAGTGCACCCATTACTTCATTCAGTAGCAAAAATAATATCATCCAATACTGGAGTTTCAAATCTGTAAATAATAGTCAGGATTAAAAGGAGATGTTTGCTCTCTCCAACAAAAGTGTGAACAAACTCCTCCTCCTTCTGCTTTCCAATAAGAATAGAGGAAAAAATGTTTTGGTTGGAGGAAAGTTTAGTGCTGCAGAGTAAAAGTGGGAACAGGGATTAGCAAGAATATCAGAGCAGCTTCTGCCCCTCTGCCTGCTGCCTCTTTCCCTTCAGCTGTGCCTTCCTCTGCAGCAGAGCCAGCTGTAGGAGCTGCAGCTTTCCTTCTGCAGCAGCCAGCAGTGCTGAAATGCCTCAGCTCAGCCCTGCTCCATTGGGGAAAATCAGTGTTTGCTTGGGAGCCTCCCACACTTTCAGCATTTAAAAGGAAAGGTGAGAGGCAGATGTCTGTGCTGAGCCAGAGAGCTTAAAGGAATTTGGGAAAAGGGACTGTAAATGTTGAAATCAGAATAATGTGATGTTTGACATTATACTGACTCTTCTTGTCAGGTGCTTCCCAAAGAATTCTCCATGGACAAACTTTCCTCTACAGACCTTGAGAAACCAACAGATCAGGCAACACATGGAACCAGCAGGGAGCAAAAACCAGACCTAGGGACTCCTTTCCTCTGCACAAGATTACATCCCACTGTCTCTTTGCAAAGCAGTTATTTTTTTCTTTATCAACCTATCTCAGATAATCAATAAATGAAAATAAATGTTCTAAATATTTCACTTGTTCAGAGGCCTTTATAATGACTGATGTAAAGATAACCTACATCTGGCTGCAGTGATATGTGCAACACACATGGGGCCTCATTATACACATGCCATATTTAGTGAAGTTCTGCTGCTCATTTCTAGCTCCAAAATGCATGACTTTTAGCACAACTTCTGAGAAGTAGTCTTGCTTTGTTACCTCTGCTGCTAATTGAAAAATGTTCTGAAAGCCTACTAAATATAATTACAATCTTAAAACCAGAAATTCAGCATCAACAGAAACAAAAGCTGCCAAGTTTTTTGCTTCATACCAACAGCTGAATCTGTCTTTACCCAGAACAACTCCTGTAGCCCAGGCAGCTGGTGAAAGGACTTGACTGCACATTGCTGGCATGAAGAACTGTATGTGCTGTATCATTTTGCTGGCAGATTTTCTCAGTTTGTTGCTTAACTATATCATCCAACCTCTGATTAAACTGATGGAATTTAACAGAATAGTAAGAACTGAGGCATTACTGAAAGTTAATTGCAAATATGGATTTCAATTATGAAATCCATATTTGACCCTGACTTGATCCTCCATGACTTAATATGTGCTTCTGCTCTAAATAGTAATTTTGGAATTATTAAGAGTATTCAAGAGCTTACATAAAACATTCCTGTCTCTTTCTGCTCACTTTGATAAAATCAGTCTGAAATTTGAAATGTAAAGGGCTTTTCTATCTCTCCTGCCCTATCAGTAAATAATTACTTTCAGTCTCTTCGAAGGTAGTTTCCCCAAGCAGGAGTGATCTGAATAGAAGTTCCTTTTCTGCAAACAGAATACACTTGCAGGTGCTTTAATGAACACAGAAATATTTCCAGAGTACTTCCTTGTGAGGTGCACCAGAAATTAGCATCCGCATATCTTGTTTCCTCCAGTGTCAGTGGAGCTCATAATTGCCTGTGAGTGGATTTTTCTGATGGCATAGCACATTTTATGTACTCTCTTGCCCACTTAATTAGGTTTTACCTAATTTATTTTTGTATTTGTACTGAAATAGAGCATTTATTGATGAGAATTTATGAGAAAAAAGTAAAATGTCCTGAGATAGTACTTTAAGAGAGTTTAGGTCCTGTATAAACCAAGTACTTCATCATACACAAAGCTCCATGAAAAAAGAACAATCACTACCCAGTTCAGTGACTCTCTTATTCCTAGCAGATATATGTTCCTGTGTGCCTCAGATTGTTCAGGGTTAACTTTTTAAGCAATGGTATCTATTGCAGCCCTAAATAAAAGGTTTGCATATCTTGCAGCCCATTAAATGAAGGCTTATACTGTTCCAAGTGCCATTAAATTCTGTCACTGAACGTGAGTCCCATTAAATCAGGGCAAAGAGAGGGTGAAGAGAGCTGGTGAGGATGCACAGAAGGACCAGTGGCAGCACCTTTTGCTCGTGCTGTGGGAATGCTGCAGTTGCAACACTCCAGGGGATCACACAGCTGGTCACCAGCCTGGAGAGCCAGGGACTGTGGAACAGGAGACAGAAGCTTGCTGAGCAGTCCTTCAGATTCAAAACAGCAAAAATTGCACAGACTGCTTCAGAGCATCAGCAGAAATCTTGCAGATAAACCTAGCCTGCCCGAGACATCTTGTGTGTGAACTCTCTCTGCTACTCAGTGCTTTGGAGAGAAAACCAAAGGAGGAGTGTGGAGAGAGCAGGTGAGGCTTTCTCAGGCAAGGATGCAGGGTGGACTGAATGTGCATCTGCCATAGTGAAAGGCAGTGGACAAAGATAACTGTCCTGGTCTTGTTGACTTTCTACCAGAAGTATTTCAGCCCAGTACAAAGTTTCCTATGTAATCATAGGGAACTGCAAAGGCACAGGCTGGGAAGAGTCAGAGCAGTCAGGGTAACACTGAGATCCAGCACAAAGTGAGCTGCCCTACACACAGAAAAAAATCAGCACATCATGCAACTGGATAAGTGATTAGCAAGCAGCTCTCAGTGACCAGATTTGGCATTTCCATGGGGCTCTGGCTGGGAACTGCCTGGGTGGATGGGCAGGCTAGGAACCCTTGGTGAGAGGGTTTGACAGCACAGGGCTCTCCCCCTGCTCTGCTCAGCACACCTGAGTGAGACATTTCCCCTTCTGCATTCACTGCACTGGCAGACAAGCACTGAGCACATCTCTGCCTGACTGTTCTGTGGAGAAATTAGGATGTGGGTACTTCAAGAGAAATACTGTCTTTACAGAGAAAAAAACCCGGTTTCATCTTCAAAATGCATGATGTTTTCTGGCTTTCTTCTAGACATTTACAGATGTCTAATTTGCCATTCTAATTATCTCTCCTATTGAAGTAGACATTTCCTAAATGTTTGTGTTTGGAAAGAAACAGCTATAATATCTTTCCACAATCTTTTCCCCCTTCCAGAAGGTCCTTTTGAACCCTTCTTTCCATGAGATCTTATAAGTATTGCTTCTTAGTATTTTCTTTTTTTGTTCCAGTGACAAATTTTGTTAATAATTTTGTTCCTTCCAAATGTAAGATCATACAGAATTTTTCTGTATCATCAACAGTTAAAAAGTTCTTATGTTCTGTGTAAGTGGTTACAAGATATGTTCAATTTTTGCTGTTCAGTTTATCTGAGCTAAAATGAATGTAAAACCATTCAGAATAATTTTAATCAGCATAAATAAATCGTATCTTTTGTTACCAAAACAAGCCACAGTAAGAAAGAAGAATGACCCCAGAAAACCTGAATGCATAGTGTGGAATAAAGTGAAGCAACAGCACAGAAGAAAGGATTACTGTCATAATTCATTTGGCAAATTGGATGTCAAACGAACAAAAATTAATACCAGAAAGAAAAAAAAAAAAAAAAAAAAGAGGTATTGGTCATTTTGTATGTGAGAGGATAGAAAGTGTGCATTAGAATGTGTGAAAGTAAAGTTAAACCTAATTTTTTTACATACAAGTGTACATAAGGAAAAAGGTTACATTCCATGCTGATAGAGTACCACTGGAAGTGCTTGCTAGTACCACATACTAAAAAAATCTGCTAGAAATAAATTGCCCAAACATCTATTCCATTCAATGAACTCTTGCTGTGAACACAGCACCTATCCTCTTCCAAGTAATTCAGTCTCTCACTAGAGCAAAATCGAACTCCTTGTCAAATTCAGGAATGCAAATTCAATATTTCTTATTGGTGACCTTAATGCAATAAAATAACCATCGGATTTCAAGAAAGGGAAGTCTTTGCAAGAGATTAATCTCATCTCACTGCTTCAAGATACTAAAGTATCTAGAAACACAACTTCAGACATACAAACCTACAGGACTATTACAGAGAACATTCTTGTCTTTTTCTGTTTTACTGGAATTGGCTTATTGGAAGAGCTAAGGTCTCTTAAATAAGTACATATCTGTTCCTGTCCCCAGTGCAGCGTTCAGACCATGCCTTTTAAAGGTAGAGTTCTTCAAATGAAGCTCTTTCATTTCTCTTTAACATGGAATAATTTCTCAATGAGTTATTCCGTTGTACTTTTAAACTTTTTTATCTGACACAACTTTCTGTTTTCCATTATGTGTTCTAGGAAATGCTGTTATGCAAAACACAGTTGAGCTAATTTGCTTCTGTCCTCAGTGGCAAAAGAAATGGCACCATTCCCTTGTTAATCCAATTAGCATACACAAATTAGAAAATAATACAAATGAAAAGTATTATTTATGTCAGTCAATTGGTCATTGTAGAATGTATTATCTATAGAACTCTTCCTGAATGTACTCCTGGATTGATGAAAGGACCAAACTGAAGAAATACAGTTTTGAGATGTTTTTCTGGTGGAAATGCACTTGGTTATGATTCTAACAAAATCACAAATACTATCTAGTTTCTGACATTTCACTGTGCTTCTTGCTATATCAAGAGAGCCAAAAGGCTCCAGGAGGTGATTTCAGGTGAATATTCACTGGGGGAGCTCAGGCAGGTTGCTGTGAGGAGGGAGCAGTGCCCAGGGCTGTGATTCTGGAACCCCTCCCTGCAGAGGAGCTCTGACCTGCACTGAGCCCCGCTGGCTGCAGCCTGCCTGGAGAGCCTCTCCCTGCCCTGGCAGGGAAAATAACAAGATGGTGAAATCCAATTACTGGAGAACAGACAGAAAAGCAGTAAAGACTAAAGAAAAGAGAGAAATGGCAGCGTAGAAAAGTGCTGAGAGAAAACAAAAACCCGGCAAGACAGAGAATTGTACTGCTCACTTCTTTATACTCCCCAAACAACCTGGTCTAGTGGAAGGTGTCCCTGACATGGCACTCCCTGCCACTAGAAGTGGGTGATCTTGAAGGTCCCTTCCAAGCCACAGCAGTCAGTGACTGTGGCTCTGCTGAGCAGGAGAAGCAGTGGAAGTGCAGGGTCCTTGCTCAGTCACATCAGAGCTGATGCTTTCACATCGGCTCTGCACCTCTCCCACAGACAGGAGGCAGCAGATGCAAACAGCCAGAACTGCAGCCCAGGATACAGGTCATGCACATTGCAGTGGAGCTTGGTTAGCACTCCCTTCCAACCTAAACAATTCCATGATTTTATACACCAATCACTGCCACTCTAGTAACACATCATTTAAATTGCTAATAGCATTTTATTTAAAATTTCCATCATTCTACAGTGGATACAAGGAAAAAATGTTAGTGACAGAAGAAAAGGATGGCCTTCTTTCCAAGATACCTGTCTTCAACAACACATCTTTTCTTTATTAATACTATTGATTTATTTCAGAGGTATGCTTGTTTAGAAGTTGATAGTAAGAGGAAGAAAAATGGGGATCATTTCAAACACTACCTTTTCATATGTGCCCTGAAAACTTAAGTAAGTAGTATTACAGTGCCCTCAGGTGGTGTGAATTCAATTCTGTCCTATTGTCTTCCCTAGAAAGACAGCTCTAGATAATATTAATTTCAGCAGACAGGGTGACTATGGAAGGCAAATCTCAGCATAAGCTGTTTTATTCTCAAAAAAGGCTCTTTTCTTGAATGTTCTGACAACTCTTGATTTTCTAAAAGTATTCTTTAATTTTTAAATACTGTGGAATACATGTAAGAGATCTCAAAAAAAAAAAACTCCTTAAATAACATCATCACTGAATTTATAAACAAAAAAATATAGAAGGAAAGAGATCTAAAAAAGAAGATAAAACCTAATGGCAGTAGACATAATGAATTGTGTAAGAGATTTTTGGAAAAAAAACACTAGGTAGGTGATCAAAAAATCAAAAACTAAGTCCAAATGATAATCAATCAATCAATCACTCAATCAACCAACCAACCAAACCCCCCATAGATATCATAGAATTTCAGAGATACATTCAAGTGCAGCATGAGTCTTAATGATGAGGAAAATTGCATAAAGAAAGCAGTATATGATGCATTTGTTATATAAGCTGAAACTTTCTGAATTCACACTGTCATTTTAGTCTGAAGAAATCAGCTTCATGAAGACACAGGATATCTTTAATGCGCATCAGTCCAATAATTTTTTTTTTTTTTTTTTTTTTTTTTTTTTTTTTTTTTTTTTTTTTTAACTAAGAGTAACAATATAAAATTAATATTATTTGGCTGATCTACTGCTCCACAGTCAGGGCAATTCCAAAATTGTCTCACATAACTAAATGGTAGATGTATGCTCATCATTTATCACGTTTTATGTCTTCTTCAAAAAAACATGAGGAAGATCAGCACATGACCAGAAGAATCTTCTAACTTACCACAATTAAAAGATTTGCCAAAGTTGAAGTAATAACATAATTTGTTATTCTTTTGAGTTACTCTTAAAGGAATAGCCTGGAAGGAATCAGCTTACAAATATAAATTCCATCATGTAATGTGTGCACTGAAGAAGATGGGACTCCTACCACTGAACATGGTTTCACAGAGAGCACCACTGCACCGTGGCTTTGTCCTGCTGTCCATCCAGTTCTGTCCTGTTGTCTTTCTTGGAAAACAGTTCTGTAAATAACACTTATTTTCAGCAAGCTGTGTGAATATGGAAGAAACACACAAGGCAGTGCAAGCATCACAGACCTGAGCAATCCACTGTTTTTCTAACTCACAGTAAATGGACTCTGCTGTCCTTCAGCTCAGAGCCACACTGCTCTTCTTCTTGCCTGCTCCTGAACTGGCTCCTAATAGCTGTCTAACAGAATATGCTGAAATACCCCTCTAACAGCTCAGAAAAGCATTTTCAAACTGTTGCAAAACCTAGACAGGGCAGAAGGAATTTGAATCTCACCAGTCTTTAATTTCCTATGCAAGTGATACTTTCATTGTCTTTCACGGTGATTTGGGGAACTCTGCTCACTCTGAAATCATGTGCTAATCATGAAATGCTGTGCTAACCCTTCAGTTTTCTAAGGATTGCCTTCGGGATTTCTGAGGATAGACAGAAAAATTGCTGTCACATTTTTGTCATCTGTCTTTGCAAACTGTACCCTTCAAAGAAAAACAATGTGAGGCTCTCACCCCCAGTCATACCCCAGCCCTCTCTGTTTTCAGTAATCCCTATCTTCTTTCTTATCCTCACTTACACATTCAGGCAGAGTTTTACTAACAAAACAGTTCTCTGTGGCTTGGAGAGAATCAATAGTGCTTCTAAGCACACTCTTTATTTATTGGCAACTTACTCCTGAGTTCCCCCATCCAGGCCGTCAATAGGACAGCAATCTCTTTATTGCTCTAATGACTTGCGGTAAAGTATATACATCTGTTTAATACAAATAAGGGCAAACGACTTCCCAGTCTTGGTTAGAGAAAATAGAGCTCACAAGGGTTTATCTCACTTAGAAAGAATAATTTGCAGCCTTCTCTCATTAAAAAGATAAACTATTAAAGTGGAGACAAATAGGAAAAGAACAGCATTGGAGAAACAAGGGAAGTGGGAGAGGGTTGGTGGATGAACTAATGATCTAAAAACTAAATGCTCTTGAAACTAAGAACCATCTAAGCCATTGGCAGCAGAAAAGAGACAGGTAAACCAGGGTTTCCCCAGAGGGAAAAAATCAAAGTCCAGGGAATGTCAGGAATCCCAGTGATCTGCTGGTGTTGGTGGTGCTGGAAGCTGCACCAACAGTTCAGTCCACCATAAACCGAACCAGAGATTGACTAGGGTAGGAAAAGCCCTTCATTTTCAAAAGGACATTAAAGCAAAAAGGAAAGGACATTAAAACAAAAGGATGTTAAAACAAAAACACCCCCAGCCTCCCCACCATATTCTTGTTAAGAGTGTCTGTCAAGATACACAACAAAGAGAACAAAACTAATGCTAACTGCTTATCTTAAATCTCTCAGAAGTTTCCCCGTCAAAAATAATGTTTCATTGCTTGTCCTAAAAATATGTATAAAATTATGTGCATGCTATTTTCCATCAATATTTACAGTAATGGTTGGTGATTATAACATCAGAAGCTTTCCTTAAACCTAATTCATGTTTTCCAGAGATTCAAAGACTTGTGGCTTAAAATCCAAAGCAGACCAATTCACACTGAGGCACTGAAAAATTCCTCATGATACTTTTAAAATCTCACTCTAATCTTCAGCAGGAATACGGTTTTTTTTTGAAGGATTTTTATATAAAGCTCTCCCTCCACCCCAATAATGACATTAAAACCTTAGAGACTCACAAGATTGCAACACATACTGAGCCTTTTGTTTTGGTTCTTTCTAGAAAGCACTAAAAAGCAGTCTCATGTATGTGATTGGTACCTGAAGTTAACTGGCTTCCCAGGAAGACATCAGCTAGAAACAGAATTTTTACATTCCTTTACATTTCTGTCACACTGTTCTCAAGGTCACTCGGTTTCTCTTGCTGCTGCTCTAGACCATGAACACCCTTAGCTCTGCACCATTAGCAGATTCCTACCTTTTGTGCCAAGGATTATAATGGAAAATATTTCATATGGCCTTTCCCAGAACATATATCATTCTGTGAAGATGTCTCAACAGAGATAATCTGGTCTATAATTACTCTGTTTTCCAGACTAAATTATTAGGCAAAACTACCCCTCATTTTTAAATACATGGATCTCTTTCAGGTGCGCTGGGAAGAAGCAGCGTCCATGCTTTTAGGAGCCCAGGCAGACAGCATCATCACAGGGCCAGGACACGGATTTTTCTGCTCCCTTGTCACTGTTGCTCGATGTAACTCCGTGCAGCAGTATCATTTCCCTCCCTCCTCTACTGGTGCTTCCATCAGCAGCAGAATAATTCAGGAAAGGAAACCAAGAGCTGCTCTGAGCTCCTGCTTCCTCAATCATCCTATTTTAACATGGATTTTTCAGCTGCACTTTGCAATAACGTATAATACAGTGAGGAATATATTTGTTGCTTATTTTCTTCTAGTCCACAACCTCAGACATTTTTAGCTGCACAGAAGCTACAAGAAAAGGTGCTTTGGCTGTACACATAACAAAAAAAACAAACAAACAAAAAAAACCAACAAACAAACAAACAAACAACCCCCCCCCAAAAAAAAAAAAACAAAAACCACCCCACAAAAAAAAAAAAACAAACAAAAAAAAAAAATCAGCAGGTTAAACAAAACTTGTCTGAAGTTATTTGTACCAGTAGAATTTAATTCTGGTCCACGTACTGCAATTCTCCTCTTTTTGTATGCTGGAATGCTAAGTTCCAGACGAATTCGATGTTACTAATAACAGTTCTGTTTCTATGTCTTTTTAAAGAAATGTTACTGATTTCATTTTTTGATTTTTCATTTTTGCGAAGCAAAACAATCGCTAAACTTCATACGGTGGGAATTCGTGCTTTGCCCTGCCTGTAAGAACACCCGGCGAGTGCGTGAGTGCCGCGGGTCCCAGCGCCCGCAGCGACAGCCCCGGGGCACCGGCCCGAGCCCCCCGGAGCCCCCGGAGCCCCCGAGCGTCCCGGAGCCCCCGAGCCTCAGCCCCGGCTCGGCGCCCCGCAGCGCACCGGGCACGGAGAGAAGCGGCGGCAGCGAGACCGGCGGGAGAACGAGACCGGGACCGGAGAGGGGAACAGGAACGGGCCGCGGGGGGAGAACGAGACTGGGACCGGAGAGGGGAACGGGAATGGAACGGAGGGGGAGAACGAGACCGGGACCGGAGAGAGGAACGGGAAAGTGGGGGAGAACGAGAACGGAACCGGCGGGGAGAACGAGAACGGGACCGGAGGGGAAAACGAAACCGGGACCGGAGGGGAGAAGGAAACAGGGACCGGCGGGGGAAACGAGACCGGGACCGCGGTGGGGGGAACGAGACCGGGACCGCGGTGGGGGGAACGAGACCAGGACCACGGTGGGGGGGCGGACGAACCTTCCTGTGCACCGGACGGGCACCCGGGGCCGCCAGGGGGCGCCGGTGGGTCGTGGAGGCCGGGCGGGCCCCGGGGGGCGCGGGGGGGGCACGGTCCGGCCCGGCCCGGACAGGACAGGACAGGGCAGGACAGGGCAGGTGACCGCGCTGCCCACATTGGGCCCGGACAGGACAGGACAGGACAGGTGACCGCACTGCCCGCATTGGGATTCTGTTCTCCTCCCCCAAATGAACTTTCCGAAAGCGGCGACACGAGCAGTACCGGTGGCGTGTCCGCCCGACGGGACGCGCTGCAGCGCTGCCGGACTAACCCGGGGAGAGCCCGCACTGGCTGTCACATCACAGCCGCCTCGGGCTGGTCTCTGTCTGCTCGGGTAACCCCTCCATCAGTACTTCTGCTCGGGTAACCCCTCCATCAGTGACTTCTGCTCGGGTAACCCCTCCATCAGTGATTTCTGCTCGGCCGTCGGAGGAAGCACCGGAGAAAGCGAGCGCTCCGGCAGCCGCTGGGCCTCTGACTCTCCGGGACGGAATCCCCGACTTACTTTACCGAGACCACCGGTACCGAGCGGCTGCCGGGAGTGATTGCGGGCGCTGCGCCGAGCCCGGAGGCGAGCAGTCAGATGGCCGAGGCCCGGGCCGGGATCAGGGCGAGAGTAGCGGCCGTGCAGTGGCCTCGAGCACTGCGACGTCTCCGAGGGGAACGAGCTTTGCCCGCGGAACGGAGTTCGCTTAAGGGCTGGGGGAGTCCCTGGCCCCGGAGCATCCTGGCAGCTCCTGGGACCCAACAGCATCGGGGAGAGGGAGCAGCGGGGGAGAAAGGGGATTCGCGAGCATCCCGGGGCCGGGGATCTGGAGACACCCGCCGATGCCTGCCCGTGGGCTTCTCTTTCGGTGTCATACCTCGTCGGAAGAACAGAGGCAAAAGTCGATTTATCACGCCAAGAGGTCTACAGACCGTGGAAAAACGAGATTATGAGATTTCCGGAAAGTCAGTGAAATGGACAAATGCACCACTAATGTGCAACAAGTGTCACTGATAACATACAAACCGCCAACCGGAGTGCGAGAGCAGCTTTAGACGGAGCAGGAGGCTTTGGCTCTGCCCCGGGACCCGTATGCCGATAGGCGAGGCAGCAGCGGCCCGGAGTCTCCCGGGGGCGACCGCGGCGACTTCTGCGCTCTCCTGGCGGCGGCGGGACACACGCACGGACACGGACACGGACACGGACACGGACACGGACACGGACACGGACACGGACACGGACACGAACACTCTCGGATGTCCCGGGGGAGCAGGCGGCAGGCGCGTGGGAGGACACGGCGCTCCGCCGCGGCGGTCCGCTGCCGGGCACGGCAGCCCAGCGGCGAGCTCACCCGCCGGGGGCGGGCGGCGGTCGGTGTCGCCCCGCCGAGCGCAGGTGGCGGAGGCCGCGCTCTTACCTTGTTCCATCCGTCCCGGCGGGGCCGGCGCTCGGTGAGCGCTGCCGGCCGCCTGTGCCGGGCGGGGGCGGGAGGCGTCCCTCTCATTAGCCGAGGCCAACCTAGCGGCTCAGAGCCGCAGGATCTGCGGGCTCGGCGGGCAGAGGCGCTGCTGGCCCCCAGCACCGGGTTGGGGAGGGCACACGGGCGGGATGCGGGCAAAGCCGGCGGTCTGCGCCCCGGAGGGGCCGATAGAGACCGAGCCGAGCCGCGGGCTGGCTGCGCGCCCGCACCTGCCTGCCCGGGACGGGTGGCTCCCCATCCCCAGACGAGACCTCGACTCTCCGGGAGGGCCGATCCGCCCCTTCTGCGGCCACCTGCAGCAGCTCCCGAGGCCGCCGCGAGCCGGGGCCGCGCCGGAGGCGGAGGGAGCAGGTGGCATTGCCAGCCCCCTCCAACGCACGCAGGCGTCGCGGAAACGAGCCTGCACAGAGCTGATGAGGCTCTCCTCACAAAGCCCCATACACCGTGACTGCTCCCTCCACTGCTGCTGTTTGCAAATGACAGAGAGAAAAGCAATGAAGTCGTTTATTAAACCTTCTTTAGAGAAGCGCAGTTTTTAATCTCACGTTTGTAAGTTAAGCTTTTTACAAAGATGCGCAAAACAAGATGCACGGGCTATTATATCCCGTAACTCCACCGGTTGGAAACGAAGATCCCGAATACTTACTTCCCAAACCTACACTGACATTACGGTCTTGTGACAGGTTAAACGAAACTCTATTTACCTGCAAACGATTCTGACGGCAGACATGACCACATCCAAAGGACCACGCTTTTAGTAATTGTCCTGATATGATCAAATCGATTCGTGTTTTCTCTACGAACAGTTTGAAAATATTTAGTTCCCTGGTTGTTGTGGTTAATGTTTTCCTTGGATAACAATGTATCAAACCTATAGGAGAAAGCAGTTACAAGGCGGAAAACATGCTATAAACCTAGTTTCCAGAATTATTTTCTGTATAAGCCTCAAATCCGAATTCTTCTTTTCTTCGCAATTAATTTTGTTTTCGATTATGAATTTCTCTGGTCATTTAATTTATTCGAACGAGCTTGGTTCCGAGGTGATGCAATAGTAGTTTTTCTCCCTTTAAAGACCGGGGGCTATACCCGTACGTCGGAAAAGAAGGGAGGAAGGAAGGAAGGAAGGAAGGAAGGAAGGAAGGAAGGAAGGAAGGAAGGAAGGAAGGAAGGAAGGAAGGAAGCCCTCTGCGAGGCCAGTGGGTTTCAGAATAGGCAACAAATTTGAGCTAGACGATTATTCCCAGGGCGTAAGATAATTTTTACGACAGTTTTAAGAATGCTGGGCTCTATGGCGAGGGAACGGCCGCTGCGCAGCTGAAGACGGAACCGATTACCCGAAAGAACAGCGATCGAGGCGGGCATTACCGCTCAGTGTTCCAGGACAGCGCAGCCGCCGGGCCCCGCGGACACTGCCCGGCTGCTCGGTGAGGTGCCAGCCGTCTCTGTCCGGCGGGAGGGGCCCGACGGGCGAGTGGGAGGTGTGTAGCCGGCGGCTGCTAGGAAGCAGTGCGGGGTAGAGAGGGGCAGAGCAGGTCAGGGCAGTGCGGGCCGGGGCTGAGCAGGTCGGAGCAGTGCGGGGCAGAGCGGGGCCGTGCGAGGCAGAGCAGGTCGGGGCAGAGCAGGGCAGGTCGAGGCAGTGCGGGGCCGAGCGGAGCAGTGCGGGGCAGGGCCGGGGCAGTGCGGAGCAGTGCGGGTCGGGGCAGAGCGGGGCAGGGCCGGGGCAGTGCATAGCAGTGCGGGCCGGAGCAGTGCGGGGCCGAGCGGAGCAGTGCGGGCCGGGCCGGGCCGGGCCGTGGCTGGACGGGGTCGGCTGACCCGGGGCGGGGCCGGGGGTCCCGTCGGGCGCGGCGCGCCCACGTGCAGCCCTGCGCGCTCCCACGGCTCGGCCCGGCCGTGACGTATCGGGGTGGGGGCGCGCGCCGCCCGCCGATTGGGCGGTGTTGGCGGCGCGGGGCGGCGGCCGCCCAATGGGCGCGGGGCGCGCAGGTGCCCGCGCGGTTATCTGCGCGCGGGGCGCGGCGCGGAGCGTCCCCGTGGCCGCCGGACACGCGGCTGGGGCGACGCGCGGAGCTGCAGGTGCCGCATCCTCCTCCCGCCGGATCGCGCGTGGAGCACGCTGCCCGTAGTCCGCCGGGACGCGCCGCCGGTGGGGGCTCTTTCTCCCGGGACTCACGGTCTCTTGTTTTGCTGCGCCGTCTCGGCTCGGCTTTTGCCGCTCTTCAGCCTGGACTTTGGAGGTGCGCGCTGCGGGTGCGGGCTGGCAAGCGCCGGGATTTTCCTGTTCCCAGCAAACTTCTGCACTTGCTTTCGCTGAGATCCCGTGAGCGGCGAGGAGCCCATCCCGCCCGCGGCCGCGCTCCCGGCGAGGGTTCCCAGCGGAGCGGCCGCGGCGCGACTGGGAAGGACCCACGCTCGCTGATGCCCGCAGATGTTAGCGGTGGGACAGATGGATGCTAATCGCCAGAGCGCGTTCGTCCTTAGCAGTGCGCCGCTAGCCGCGCTGCACAACATGGCCGAGATGAAGACCTCCCTGTTCCCCTACGCCCTGCAGAACCCCTCCGGTTTCAAGGCGCCGGCCCTGGGCGGACTCAACACGCAGCTCCCCTTGGGGACACCGCACGGAATAAGCGATATCCTGGGGCGGCCCGTGGGCAGTGCCAGCAACCTGCTGGGCGGGCTGCCCCGCATCAACGGGCTGGCGGCCTCGGCCGGGATGTACTTCAGCCCCGCCGCCGTCTCCCGGTACCCGAAGCCTCTGGCGGAGCTGCCGGGACGGCCGCCCATTTTCTGGCCGGGAGTGGTGCAAGGCTCTCCCTGGAGAGATCCCCGGCTCGCCTGTCCCGGTAAGTGTGGCCAGTTCGTGCAGGGCGCGGGGAGCAGGCGGTCCCAAGGCGGCGGACGGGGCGGGCGGCGGGAAGGCCCGGTGCGGGTCACTCGGTCCTCTCGGCCCCGGGTCTGTCCCGCACCGAGCCCTGCTTCAGAGCCGGACACCCGAAGCGGCTCCGCAGCGCCTGGCGGGGCCCGGCTGCGGGCCCGGGCAGGGCAGAGTTCATCCCTGACGCAGCTCTTTCTCCGCTTCCAGCTCAGACTGGGATGGTTTTGGACAAGGACGGTAAGAAGAAACACTCTCGACCGACTTTCTCTGGGCAGCAGATATTCGCTTTAGAGAAAACCTTCGAACAGACGAAATACTTGGCAGGACCGGAGCGCGCCCGGCTCGCCTACTCCCTGGGGATGACTGAGAGCCAGGTGAAGGTAGGTCCGTCCTGCGGGCTCCCATCTCTCCCGCTCCCTGCCGCGGCCGCTTTCTGCCATGTCCGTAATTACTAGCAGCCACGAACACCGTGCAATTATGCAGAGATTGTTGTTTGGTTTTGTTTTTTTATTTGTTTGTTTTTTTTTTTAGAGTCAGTTTAGAATTGAAGTTACATTTCGATATTGGATAGATTTAGGCTATTTTCTACCTATTTTTTGCTTAGAGCTCTCTGTGCTGCAGA
Organism: Oenanthe melanoleuca; assembly: GCF_029582105.1. Taxonomy (NCBI): domain Eukaryota; kingdom Metazoa; phylum Chordata; class Aves; order Passeriformes; family Muscicapidae; genus Oenanthe; species Oenanthe melanoleuca. Next base: position 34,673,378 of record NC_079340.1, on the reverse strand, counting down.
CGTTTTAAAATAAATATACATATTATATTTAATATAACCCCCCATCACAACAACGACAAAAAGCCCCTCGCAGGTAATTTTTTGAAAAGGGTTACTTTTTCACGAGGATCGTGTCCACTGGCACTACTTTACCTTGTGTAATCCCGCAAATTTTATACCAAAGCCTGCAGGTGTATCTGGGTATTGGGGCACACTGTAAGTCAAAAATACTTATATTTTTTTCTAACTATCAACAAACGACTGTTCCGGGAAGCTGCTGATTTAACCGTCGTGCAGCCCCGCAGAGCCGGGCAGGTGTCCCCAGCGCGGTGCCCCCATCCCAGGAGCCCCCTGAGGCTCTGCCGGGGCGGGCTCTGCTCCCAGTGCCGGGGGCGGCGGGACCGAGGCCGTGCCTGAGCTAAGCCCGGTGCCGCTGCCAGGTTTGGTTCCAGAACAGACGGACCAAGTGGCGGAAGAGACACGCGGCAGAGATGGCCTCGGCAAAGAAGAAGCACGACTCGGAGACGGAGAAGCTGAAGGAGAGCTCGGACAATGAGGACGATGACGAATACAACAAGCCCCTGGACCCCAACTCAGACGATGAAAAAATCACGAGGCTATTGAAAAAGCACAAATCCACGAACCTGTCCCTCGTCAGCCCCTGCAGCACCAGCTCGGATACGTTGTGAAGGCGCGGGGCCGACGGCCGCCCGGGCAGCGCGGCGGGGTGAGTGTAAACTGGGTGTTTGAAGTGGTGTGTTGTACAGCCTAAGATGTATGTGAAATGTATATATTTTTTACAGAATAAGTTATGAATTTATTTTCTTTCTCATCGATGTAAATTTCAGAGAAATTTTTCAACTTTTTGGGTTTTGTGTCCCTTTAAGGTTTCCCGCTCTTTCCGTTAGCTTTCCTATTAATTTCCTGCTCCTAACAATCAGGTTTTGTTAAATTTTCTATGGGTCCCAACTCTGAGCTAAGCCACTTTGTATATAGTAAATTTCAGATTTTGTGATGTATATTTCTAGTGTAAAAACGGCAGTTTTCTTTCACTCCGTCTTTCAGTGTTTTGGCAGTTTCATTTCTCCTGCCTCTGGATTTTATGCTTAATAATACCAAAAAAACCCAACCAATGCCCCAAAAAAGCGCGAGAGGAAAATGGATACTTGATTTTACATTAGAATGTCTCCACACGTGTTGGAAAGACTTTGTATAAATCAATAAATTATTTAACAACCTTCTTCTTTAGCGAGTTTCTTCCCGCATTTCTGTGCGAGGGGCCGGGGACTCCAGAGCTCCTGCCGAGTGCCCGATGCTGCTCCGCAGGGGAAAAGGAGCAGCTGCGCCCGGGGGCCGGCGGGCTGAGCCGGGAGAGCCCCGGGCACGGCCGGGGCCGCGGTCGCTGCCGCCGCGCCGTGGGATGCCCGACAGCCCCGGAGAGGAGAGAGCGCCGGGGCCGAGGTGCGGCCCGAACTGCCCGCGCAGCGCTTCGGGCGGGCGCTGGGCTCCGCTCCGGAGCGGGGCGAGGGCCCGGGACCCATCTCCCTGAGCTGCCCGAGTACTGACCGGGCAAAAACCCGGCGCCCAAGCTGCTGAGATCCGCGGCGGCCGCCTGCGAGCTCCATCAGCGCTCGGGCTCCGGGCCCGAGCCGGGCTCCGCGTGGTCCTGCGGCCGCCAAAGCGCTCCCAGCCGCCCGGGATTCCGCATTTCGCCCCTTGGCACGCGCGAGTCCGGGTGGCTGTGAGCCGCCCGCGTTGTTAAGATTGTTATTTTCCTTTAAAAAGAAAGCGTTGTTATTTTTCTTTGAAGGGACGAGCACATCTCTTTTGGCCGTGTCCCAGGCACAGCTCCACAACCCGAGCACAGGCAGCGAGCGCCCCCAGCACCGCCCGGCCCCGCTCCGCAGCCGCGCTCGCAGCCGGGCCGGGCGGTTCCCTGCTCGCCCTGTCTCGGTGCCTCGGCCCGCACGGAGCCAGCACACACGGCCCGGTGCCCCCGCTCGCTGTGATCGACTCCCCTTGGCTCCTGCGAGGAGTCCCGCACGTCCCCGAGCGGGGCCTCGCCCAGCTCTGCCGCGGTTACAGAGGGAATAAATAAATGGAGCTGAGGCTCGGTCTGCTCTTCGTCCGGCTGAGAGCGGGCCGCTGTTCGGGCTCCGGAGGGGAGCTGCCCGGATAAAAACACCTGCGCTCGAGGCTACTCATCGGCACCTGCCTCTTGCCAAAGTTCTAAAGCGAAACGAGCTCGGAGGGGGCTCGGAGGCACCGGCAGTCCGGAGGCACGGCCCAGGGCAGAGGGGGAGCTGCCCCGGCCCGGAGCCCCCTCGGCTCTCCCGGGGCTGTCCCGGGTGTCCGCTGCCATCGGCCCGGCCCGGCTCAGCCCGCGGCCCCGGACTCCCCTCCGCGCCTGTTAAAATGCCCAAGCTGCGTTTTAGGAATTTCTGAAGGTGCAGCTCGGTCCGTTCCCGGCAGCTCACCCCGGCAGGTCACCGCTGCACCCTGCAGCCCCGGGCTACAGAGAGGCCATCTGAACGCGCTCCCTGCTGGAAAAGGCTGGAGAGGTTTCTCCTGAAATTCGCAATAATCACGGAGGAGTTTATGGTGGCACGTTTACGGACCTGGTGAGGACTAGCATCTTGTAACAGCTCGTAAAGCTGCTTCACCTTCCTCTCATCAGCGCTCCCATGCCAGCTCCTCAGTGCCTTTTATTCAGTTTGTATCGTGTTTTGATTAACACCAGAACTGCATCCTATCATAGACAGAGGTTTTCACGTGAAAATCGCCCTTGTTAATTGGCAGATTAAAAGGTATCTCAATAAGAAATGTGACGATTTAAAAATTTCCCTGTAGTCACCAAATTAAAGGGGCAGACGCAGCTATGTTCACCATGATTAGTTTTATTGCTTGAGAACCAGAGTACTCATTTCTAAAGGCCTTCAGAGTTATCATGAGTTGAGTTCGCTTAAATAGAATTACTGTGTGGTTATAATGCAACATGGCACAGTAACAATACAGAGCTGCAGACACCCTTTGGGCAACAATACTTGTATAAACTGGGCTGTTCTGTTGAGAAAACTCTGCAAGCGGACATCAAATCATTTCCAATGGTAGTGATTTATACCAAAATCAAGCATCAATCTAATGCCATCACGCAGTCCATGAACTCCGTAGTGTTCTAAATTAAATCAATAAAACATACATTTGTGTTTCATCAACAGACTCCCTAATCACCTTTTAATGTTGTATTTAGTGGTGGGAGGAAAATGTCTGTAACAAGACTATATTGTAGGCTGCACTGAGCTACTAACCAGGAAAATTTACAGTTGGGTTGATGGTTGTTTTTTGTTTTTTTCTTTAATACTGTATAAATACAGTCTGTGTCCAATTCAGTTGCTACTTGAAGCAGACTTGTTTTCTTCTCCCGTGTTGTTTTTGTTTCACTATAGAATATGGCACCATAAAACAGTAACAAAAGACAGACAAAAACAGTTTACAAAATTCTGGAAAGTTACACCCAAACCTAGCTAAGAACTTCACATTCAATCCTTAATATTACATAGAAAGAAGAGATTATAGGAGTAACAAAGTGAAATTGCTAATATATATGCTATATAGTATACTATATATCTGTATCCAGGATGGCACTGCTATATATTATTTATTATATAAATGTTGGTTGTTGATGTACACTTAACTAAACCTGCTAAGACTCCAATACTTACTGCTGATATGGCACTCTCAAGCATTCATATTGGAAAGTATATTTAGCATAAGTTTTGGTCAGGTTTATAAATTATTTATATATCTGTGTATATATACACATACATACATATATATACACACACATATATGTATGTATAGAAAGCAGCTGCTGTGTGATTCAAAAACCATGTAACATGGCAGTATAGTAAATAAAATGAGAAAAAAAAATTAAAAATGAAAACCAAAAGACTAAAACACAAACCATAAGCCTTGGTCAAAAAAGAAAATACCATTTAAAACCATCAATATCTCTATCTATACAATCCAATGTACAAAATCCCAAAGTGGTAAAGATGGATATGTTATCTTTAAAAGTTTGTAATATGCTGAAATAGCTTTTCCACATCGACAAACACTTATTAAAAGTTGAAGGTTGTGAAATCTAGAATAGTAACATCTCTGCTGTCTATTTAGAGTTTTGGCAACAGAACTGTGACATATATATAAAAAATAATTCCACATTTCTACTTGATGTCACATGAACATACAAGACAGTGAGGTATGTGAGGCTTCTCTTGAACAGAGTCCAGATGCTGAAGCATAGTGTACGATCAGCAGTCTAAAAATGTGGCACTCAGGACTGGATTTATCAATACAGCTGTTAGGGTTACAGGTTTCAGTGTGCTGCCTTCCCTCCTGGCTACAGTGTGGTTTCACGGAAAATCTTCTCACCTCGGAGGCATCTTTTTCCTGTTGCAGAATTGGCATTTTTTAAAAAAGAAAGATAAACACAGGGGGAATGATGTAGAAAATGTAATAGAAACGTAAAGAAAAAAGATGATATTTACCACCACATCACTGCACGACACAACACTTGTGCACATTTGCAATAGGTTTACCTGCCCCAGCAGCTATTCGAAAGGACAGGAACACAGGCTGCAGCAAGTTAGGGAAAAATAGAAGTTACATGTTTGAAATATACGTTTGTGGCTTTTTTTGTTTCTTTACAGTCAGTAGTAAATACAACAAAAACTTCTCTATGACTGGAAACAAAATGTTGCAACAAGTTTTTGAATCAATCTAATTACAAAATGCACAAGGGAACAATATAATCTCCTCACAGATTTCTGCTCCTACTGAAACCTAAGGGAAAATTTTCCACAGATTTCTGTGGGAAGAGGCTCAGGTCCCCTACACATCTCCCTTTTGTAACAGTGCCACACCACTTTGGTGATAAAGTAAACAAAAACTGCTGTTTCTGACCTGGCACACCCAGAGCTGTTTGTTTACTGCATAACTTAATAAGTTGCTCTATTTTAAAACCTTGGATGATTCTGGACCAAATGCCTTAAGTGCATTTTTCCTTAGAAACCAATTCTCTGTCTCACAAGAACTGTGACCATGGAATTATATAGGGGTATGGATTTGTGAGTTCAGATTTGTGTGTTCACATATACAATTACCCACTATCCCTCACTGAATTGTCATTCCAGAGTCTCAGTGCTGTTTTTAGATAGGCTTCCGGAGGTTACTACTCCTCAATTGGCTTTTTCAAAGAAAGCAAATTCACTGTTTTATTGTGTTTCTAACTTAGGTTTCTGTCTGGTATCTTCAGCAAAGGAGACAGTAGAATTCAGATATTTTATTAATTTCAACAACTGGTATTTATGAAATTATTTAACCTTTTTCTATATTCTTTTTATCACTTGTTATTTGAGCATCCAACTGCCAGTATGTTCTTTTACTTATAAGCACCTCTGCATCAACCTGGTTGAAGCTATGGCTGATAACTCAATGAAATCACTTGTGTTTGGCTAGAAGGGTTGTAAGAGCACAGATGGCTGCTCCACTTCACTGTACCCTGCTTTCATTCTAGCACCCCTTGTCCTGTTCCTTGATTTCCTACAAGCAGCTATTCTGATACACAGACTGACCTCAGCTGAATTTCAGTTTGAAACATTTTCAAGGTGTGACTTAAAAACAGGGCAGAGATATAGCTGGCTTATAATTAATAGAACCTAGTGCATACATTCTTCTTTTTAATAAAAAACTTAGAAGAGAAAATACTGAAATATTTAATTTAATTACCTTGTGATCCCCCATGCAGACATTTGGCCCAATGTGGTCATATATTACTATCTTCTCATCATTTTCTGACTAGTTTAAAAAAAAAAAAACACAATAAAACACTAGTCAGTCCAAGAATTCTCCAGATTACACACACGAAAAGGAACATTGGAAATACTGTGCAAATAGATGAAACCAGTTTCTGAAGGAGGTGATATTAACACACCTTTGCTGTGTAAAATGAACTTTTATGCCCAGTACTGCTTGCAGTAATTTGTGCAGTTTGCCTGCATAAAAACCCCGAGAGCTCTGTGCCTCCTCCCTGATGGGACCTTGGGAAATCCTCGTGGCTCACTGTGCTGAGTGAAATGAGTGACTCCTTGTAGTTGCATTCCAGGCTTCTGCTGCAAAATGCAGCAAGCACATTTGGCCAGTCCTTTTTTAAGAACAACACAATTTTTATTGAATTAGGTGAGATAAATGTTCTTTGAATTAAATGCAATCTATGTTGCCTTATAACAGCATTTGATTTCATCATATAGGGGATTTTAAATGTTCAGAGAGATGAATGATTGCTTTCAGGTTATGAGTATAATCTTTAACCATTTCCCTGAGATAAATTTCTTCATCTGAAAAAAAGCATTCAGTGATTTTAAGAAAAGCAGCAAATGACGGATGACATTCCTCTAGTCTCCATTATGAATTGCTTTCATTTTGTTCCATGTTGAACTTTACCCTTATACACTGACTTCTTTAGCATTTTTATCTTAATGAATAATAAAATGTACTCATCTTTCTGCCGTTTGCAATAAACGTGATTTGGAGGAGCTATTTTGATTCTCTAGCACAGAACTTCAGGAATAAATACAAATACATAGCCATGCAAAATGATTTCTCATTGTGCTGAACAATTTCTATAAGCTAATTATTTCTGTAATCTGCACACTCTCCAGTCTCTAATACAATCGTAGATGTGCTTTAAACTAGTTGGCAATACTAATTTATTTTGTAGGAAACAGCCAAGACTTTCTCATCTGTAATCAGTCAAGTTTGACTGGGCAATAACTTTATATAAACAGTAGCATTTAGGACTATAAAGTTAAAACTGAATTATCTTTAATGCAGTAAGGAAGCTTAAGGTCAGATTTACTTTACAGCATGGTTGTCTGCCAAAAATATAAAAACATAACCTTCTGCATTGTATGCATGAGCACTTTCCAATATTTCAAGATCATAATGCCACAAGCATCGGAAGTGGGGATACATTCATCAAAAGAGACTTGATAATTTACAAAGGCAGCATAAAATTGTGGATTTTCAACTGCATAATCTTTAGACAGATAAACAAATTACAGCAGTGCACAAGCAGAAACAATGTACACTTGGCTGAGCATTCATTACTTGATGTGCTCAGGCAGCAGCGCAGCTCCCGAGCAGTGGGCAACCTTTGGTGGTTCAGGGCTCAGGAAGCAGAAAACAACATGATGGTGAGGTAACCGACCATGGCATGATAGATGATGTTGCATGAAAGCTGTTTACAGCCCCATGTCAGTACAATCTGTAATGCCTACTGTGTGGCTGAGCACTCTGTGCAGTGGCAATTTGTGCACACTACCCTTTCTTTACCTAGGATTTAAATGCAGATTTACTGCAATTTTTGTTTGAAATGAAATACAGAATTGCCTACGCAGAAAAATAAATATTTTAATGCCTATAAGAAAAATTAATACAGCAAAATAATCACCTGTATAAGAATATTCAATATATAGTTACAACTGAAAAAATTATTTAAAAATTTATATACATTTATATTTTACGAATTTGTTACAGGGTAATCAGTTAATTAAAATTTGCTTTTACTTTCTTCAGAGTTCCTTTAAAAGCTTCAAAGTATAGGTCTCTGCAGTGGAGTAAATTCTCAGTCAAGGCCAACACTGTTTCTTGCACAGAACCAGAGAAACCTGCAGGGTCATTTTGCCCTCTCCCCTCTCAGTTCAGCATACCTTTCTAACAACTGTTCTCATCAGGTTGTATGGGCCAGAATCCCGGTCTGGCTTTGGGCTGGACAAGCCAAGTCCTGTGCTGGAATGGAGTTAAAGCCCAGTCTGGCCTCAGCAGCAGCTGTCCCTTTGCACTCTGGAGATGTCCCAAAGTGCCCACCCACTGCAAATGCAAAGCTGCAGGACAGTCATGTGCCCTTCCAAAGGTGAGCTCTGAGCCACCCATGATGAGACTGGAAATTGTAACTGACCTGTTACAGACTTCTTCAGCGCTCTAACTTGCTTTTCCCTTGTTTAATTTTCTCCCATTATTTCCAAGTTATAGCCCTCTAGATAATCAGAAAGAATTCCTTTCCCTCTGTACTGTTTACACTCTTCAAGCTTTTGTGTACACTTCTATCTCCTTATTCATAGCCTAAAAAAAAAAATCTTCCCTCGTTGGCCACCCATTTAATGGTTTTAATCCTTTGTTCTTTAGGAATTTCATGGTCGCCAAGCACTATCAGTGACATTTTGGGTAAAGTCTCACTTTTTCACATGCTATTTTGTATAAGAAAAACAAATAACACTGATTTTGACATTACTGTTTGATTATAAAGTCTGCATTGCCCTTAGGCTTCACATTTTTTTACTGAATACAGCAGTACATGCATTGTCTAAAACTTTGGGTAAAATTTCATGATGCCATGCAGACAGTTTTTACACACTAAACACGTGAGGAAGTGAATTGACTTGAAATTTGAGCAGCTGTGGAAAACACGTTCCCAGCCTTTCAGTGAGTTATATACTGCAAAGCAAACAGTCTAATCACGAGATAAATAACCCCAATGAGAGAGAAAAAGAAGGTTATAAACTTCAGGAGAGCAAGTTTCAAGAGTGTACTTAATTTAAACTGGAAAAAAGAAGTCATGAAGCTATAGAACACTGACTTACTTGGAAGATTATTTTCTATAATTCACTCCCACTAAACTGCATTAATGATATAGGACCACACAGCAGACACATGATTTTTGGCAATTTTGGGTTCAGTAAGTCTATTTGAGTCATGCAGTCTGGCCAGCAAGACAACCTCACTGCAGAACATCCATTCTGCAGCCAGCCATGGCCACTGCCAGCTGGCAGCTCAGAGCACACAGGGTGGAGATCCCACAGCACAGCCCATTTCCTGGAGTGCTCCATCAGAAGCAGGGTCAGCAGGACAGCAGCACACACAGGGACAGGCACAGGAACCAGCTGACCTGGCCCAGTGCCTCCACAAAAAGGAGGAGGGCAGAGCGGAACAAGGAGAGAGCAAATGACAGAAAACTGGAAGGCTCCTGAATCATATTTAGATCATTTAACCTTGGACAGAGCATCACCAACTACCCCTAACCCTATCTTAAAAACACCAAAATCCCAAGAGGAATGGCATGTTCTAAAAATGTTGCACAAGTTTATCTCTAAAGCTCTAATGGAATGTCTAAATTTAAGCTCCTAATTGATGTACCAAAGTTAGGATCCTACCTGCTGGAGACTATCCTCATTCAAGGGACAGTGAGAGATTTGGCCTGTGTAGGACTTGGCATACTCCTGGGAGTACCTCAGGAATCTACCACTGGTAACTCAGGGTTTCTCTCAGTTGCTGACTCCTCAGCCAGAAGCCCCTTGTACCTGCTCCTGTCTGCATCCCTGCTGAGTCCTTGGCAGGGACAGTGCTGCTGCTAATGTCACTGCAGGTGGGCTGGGCTGGGGACTAATGGGGACTTCTACAGGGGCTTTTTACTTTCTGTTATTCTCTTTAAGGCAAGCCTTTAAAGCAAGACTTTAAAGTCAGCCTCCCAGTGCTATGCATCCCCACCCAAAAGAGGCACAGGACAGAAGACAGTCAGTCATCATCACTGCCAGCTCAGACACCAAAAGCAGTGCTTGTGAAATCTCATCTTTTAGCCACTGGCAGCAGGTTTATGGGGACAAATCCCCATTTTTGGGTGCAAGGCACTGGAGGCACACTCCCCCATTTACCACCATGCTGTGCTGCCTCCAGCCTGGCCTTTGGTGCAGATAAATGCATGTGGAGCACTGGGGCTGCAGGTCTGTACTCACCTTCAGAATGAGCTCCTTGGCTGAGTGGGACATCAGGATCCTGTCACACCAGGCTGGACATCTCGTGTTCATGTACTGCCTCCCCTGGCTGGAGTCCTCGCTGTAGGGGTAGCTGCAAACAAAGCCCAACCACAGCCTGAAACCTCTGGCTCAAAGGGCAAATCACTTACAAAGCTTCACTGGTAAAAAGCAGCTCTTCCAGACACTTGGATATGTTTATCTATCTTTTCTCCTCCCTCTTTCCTTCTCATGTGCTCTTTCTCTACGTCTCTCTCAGACCTACAACTCTACTGTATGGTTAACAAGTTAAGACACAGTTTCAAAACTCTCACCTCCTGCCTTGTGCATTGGCATGTAGGAGCATTTAAAAACAGCAAATTGTTCATCTGTGTGGAAGTACAAAAATCAGTTCAACAACAACTTGAAGTAGACAAGAGACTACAGAAAAATGTACATGCAGAAGTTGAAAAATGAAACCAGAGAAAAAAAAGTTCATCTTGTGTGATTTCACAGGATTCTCTCATGGGGTGTTATCCAGGAATAATTTAACAGAAAAGAGTTCAGAGTGCTGGGATCACAGCAGCTGTACACAAACCTCTCCTGTATGGATTCTTTAAGGGTGACAGAAAAGAAGACAGGACAAGACAGCAGGCTTCACAGGAGATTCCTTCAGAACCAAGGAATCAGGAATGTGATTTAAACAAAGTGATGCTGACTACAGAAAATCTCATACCTATGAAATTCTGTTATGAAAAAAGTATATTATTTTGTAAAGACATCTTGAATAGAAGCAGATTAAATGGTAGTTACATTCTGGAGCCATCATAAACATGCTATGACATTCCCAGTGCATTCTGACTTAGCTTTAAAGGGCAACAGAAAGTGTCTATTTTAATCTGCAGAATGTAACTAGAGGTAACACACCATGGGCTGAGATCATCTGAAGCACCTGAATGGCAACCTCTGGCTCAACATCAACAAGCTGAGGCCAGAATTTTAATATCTCATCCAAATCTTCTCATTAGTTTACTAAGACAGAACTTTGCCCTTGATGATGGCTCACCACTCTGTAAGGCCCACTGCTCTCTTAGACCATTTTCAAACTGGCATGTGGGAGTAGCTAAGAAGGGGTTTTGGAGAAATCCAGAGGGTTTGTGACTCAAACTTCTTCAAGAGGCTCAACTTCTTGAATATTGGGTCTGAATCAACTGAAGTTGGCCCTTATATTATGACTCTTAAAAGCCCCAAACATCTACATCTGTACGTGTATTTGAAAAGACATTTCCATTTTATTCTGCTCCGCACTGAACTCATAAAGGAAATACTGAGGTTTTTCTGATATGTATCTTAAAACATAATTTCTGGTACTGTAAAAAAAGGGTTTGCATGCTTGAGGAGAAACTTATTTACCATCCTGCTTGGTGTGATACTCTGAAACAGAGACATAGAGCTCTCCAGCAAATGGCTTTACAAGCTACACTGCCATTAGAAAGATTAGCCCTGGCAAACATCCAAGAGAAGCTGACTGAATGCATTGGAACAAACCAGTGATCTCCCTACGTTTTCCACCTCATCAAACCTAACAAGACTCATTTTCAAAACATATTATGAGAATTCAATTTGCTGCTTCACTGACATACAGAAGTACAGCTTATTTCTGAGTGTCTGTCAACTATTCTGATGATGCAATCCTGTATTGGTAGCAGAAGCTCTTTGTCTGCAACTTAAGGGTTGACTTTTTCTCCTAAGCTCTGACTTGACTCACTCCAGACCCCACCTGACTGAAGCTACTTTTTATGACATAAAGGTATAAGGATCAAACACATTCCTCTTACAGCATTAACTGTATGGCCTTTGAAATATGATGCTCTGCACCTGGAATGATCTGTTACTGCTATGTGTTAGAGCATTAAATCCTAGAGCCTATATTCTATGAAATGGTATTTATCAATTTGCTTTATTTATCTTAATGTTTTCACAGGGTGAAAACTTCTGCCGATTTTTCAAGGTCCTTAGCGCTGATCACCCAGTCAAAAAGTTACTGTAGTTTACAAGTGTCTTTGACAAACCAGATTTCTAATGGCTGGGACAGAGATGAAAATAAATGCTGCAAAATTATCCAGACAAAATGACCTGTAGGTAATAATTTAACATAATAAAGCGAGGCAAGCTCCTTTTTTTGTAAGAAAGAACCCTTTGGAGGAAGCAAGAAGCACGGAGTGTTCTGGCTCACTGCACTCCATTCCCTCTGGTGAGTGGAAGTCCTCATCTCAGTGACATGCTGACACTAACATCACAAAAAATCATAACAAGATACATGCCCCCAAAATGGGGAAAACTATTTTCTCTCCTCCTTCCTGCTCTAGAGGGGTCACAAACACTTTGGAATAAGCAAAATTCTTTTGCAGATGGGCTCAAATAGTGGTCACAGCTAAATATGGCTCAAAATTCCCATGAGGGATTCTTTCTTTTGTGTCTTTCTGGGTTGTAGGGATATTTTAGTTTATAACATGCCACTGATCTTAAATAGATTTTAGCAATAAAAGCTCTATTAGAGGTTTCTGGAATAGAACTGTCACTGAAAAAGGTTTTGTCAAACATGCTGCTGAATGTATACAACTCCAGAACAAAACTTTCCCAGTACTGTATGGCTCAGAAGTTGTCTCCATCATCCTGCTCCATAGCTAAGTGAACAGTGGCATGAAAACAGTGTGACTGCTTCCAGAATCATCACTACAGTCTCTTCCAAAAGACATTAGGAATAAGGCTGTCTGTGATCAAGGGCGTTAAATTAGATTTGTTCTTCTGACAACTCCAGCCTCTTTTAACACATTCACTCCAGGCAAATAAGGAACTCCCAGGTTTTAATTCAAAACTTAGTAATTCTAGTCAGCAGATTTTCTGATTTGTGAATTGCAGAAATAATTACAGATTTGATAAAAATAACTGCAGATCTGATAAAAAGAAATTCAAGGATTCTATACCAGCTAAGCAAAAGTTTAAAATTCCAGCATCAATCTCCCAGTAGGGGAGTATTGTGCCATCCTTCTGTGCTTCAATCAGTCCTGACTACCAGGACAAAGACTGTGGCAGAGAAAAATGGAAAACCAGCTCTCCCTGTCCCATAATTAGACAGGAAAGAATGTATTATTTTTTCCTTTCATTAGCATTCTACCTCAGTCACAATCTACCTTGTGTAATGCACAGAAAACAGAGATCTTGAGAATGATTAGAGAGTGCTTATAGAAAAATGATGGCAAAACAGATAAAGGCCCCTAGGTACCACAGAAACACAAATGATAAATCGCTGTGTGCTAGCACAGAGGGGTTGGAGTGTGTAAGGATGGACACACTTCCACAGTGTTCTGTCACACAATTACACCTCTGTAAAAATACCATGGGGAAATGGGGAATTCCCTGTGGAACAGATTTTATGCCCTATTTAAAACAGTGGGGAAGTTGGAATTTAGGACCTTAACCACTCATGTTAGCAGGGTAATAAATAGCAAAGAGAGATTGTTTTTCTCTGTGTATGTCAGCCAGCAGAATTATACAAAACACCTTGACTGTGCTTGCCCCTGGATGATGCACAGACAGCTCTGGAGCATCCATGTGAAAATCTTGCACTATTTATCTCCAGTTGTTTAGGATTTACTTTTCTCAAGATAAAGCTTCTAGCTGCTTTTCCACTCTATTTCACAAACTTTTGTTTCAGGTACACTTATTTAATCAGGATTACTGTCAGGTGGATTTTCTGAATAAAACTTCCAGCAACATCATTAATACAATGTTCAGTATTGTTGGAATTTAACCCAACACTTTGATGAATTGCTAACCAGGTAATAAGGAGCAGTCCCATGAACTACTGTTGTTGCAGGCAATAAGGGTGAGAACTACCTGGCAACTGTTTGGGGAAAACAAAGCAGCAGGAGGGTCAGCACATCAGAGCAGTAGTGCTGCTGAAGGTACTGTCAGAGATGGCCAGACACCTTTCCAGAAGCACTCACTGCAGGGTGAAGAGTTGTCTGGCAGTGTAGAGCATCCTTCAGCAGTGCTTGGCCCAACACACCACGGAGGCCGTGGGTATGTATGAGTGTCCTGAGCTGCATTTCCAGCCAGGACACGCTCCTGAGGAGCCTCCTGGCTGAGGGGGAGAAAACCTGCCAGTGACATGGATGTCTAACAGGAAGCCACTGGCTGCTCTGGAGGGTCCCACCTGTGGCTGCCCCAGGCAGTGCTCCAGCTGTGCTCCAGCTGCTCGGGGACCCTGCCCTCTGCACAGCACGCTGCGGAAAATTCACCTGTTTGATCCTTTTCAGTCCAGTGAAGGTCACTCTGAACAACTGTGCAGCCTAATCTAGGTTCAGATTATTATTATTATCAGTTTGCAGATCATTCAGCAAACTTTATCATGTTTCCTGTTCAAAAACTCTCTGTGCTCGCTCCTCTGCCAATCGTCCCCACGTTTTATATCAATGATTCTTTTACAATACAAAGTATTTGAGATGGGATAGAACTATCAATGAAAGCTGAGCTCTTTATGGGAAGAACTTAAAGACAGTTTTGATTTGGTTTGTTTTATTTTGAACTTAGGTATGAGTACTCACATTTACTAAACCCTTTTTCACTTTTAGGTCTCTTTCTATTTATGTACAATATTGACAGAGAACGTCAAAAGAGGAAAAACCTCAACCACTTTTCATAAGAAAATTATTACTATTTTCATATTTTCTGAGAAAATGTTGGATCAGTTTACTTTCAGCTCTGATGTGCTCTCAGATTGTCTAAGATACTTTTTCCTGAGGAAAGGATGGTGAACGTGGACTGCCAATACAACCTTTGAGTGCTCTGAAAGTTTTAAGGCCAAAGATAAAAGTAAAAATATTTTGATATTTTTAATTTACAGTCAGAATTAGTGTGAGCTGGTACATAAGTGTGATTTCAACAAAATGCTATTCAACCAATCAAAGGGTGACATCTAATTTTTGTCAGCTACCAGAGTGTTTCTTCCTTGAAATTGAATTAACACTTTTTATTTCCCCGAACCTGAAAGGGAGAGTTGGATTCCCTAGATCTCTTCCTAACAAATGACCCCATGTAATTTATCTTCACATGCTCATCTTAGCAGCAGATCTAAGCCAAGCAGTAAGACACACTGCTGTTTGAATTAGATTATCTGTTTCACCAAAACACTCCTGAGCCTTGGTGACGCTGTGTGAGCCCATGGCCACGCTCTGTGTCTCACTCCAGCCCAGTCAGGAGGGCAAACAGAGCCCTGCAAACACAGTGCTTACAGAGCCCTGTGCTGCACAGCTGCTGGCTGCACAGGCTGCACTGGCACCATGGTGACAGCACCAACAATGGAGCCACAGGTGACAATGGCACTTAGGGCAGGATGGGCCAACAGGACCCCGAGTCTGGCACAGCACAGAACAGGAGGGTTAACCACGAGGGATTTCTACCAGAATCCTTCCTAGAGGTCTGTGCTGGCCATATTGCTCCTTGCCTTACCCTTTGGAAAACACTGGTTGCAGTTTGCTTCAGAGTCATTCCTGCATCACCAGTGCTGCAGAACCTTTTTCAGAGGCAGTGAGAACACTGGAGAGGAAGGGCAGCCCAACCCAAACCCTCCTCTTGTCCCTGCATTCCACACCCAGGGCTCTGTCAGTGGTACCCAGGGGTTCTGCTCTGAAGGGTCTCTGCAGAAGGGAAGGAACAAGGGAGTGCTCTGGGCTCTGCTTCATGCACAGCAGGCTGGCCCAGTGCAAATCAGACCAGAAAAGTACATGTCCTTGTGCAACCTTCTGGGACAGAGAAGGGTCATGGGGCAAAATACAAGGAAGAGAAAAAATATTTTATGGACTAAATAAGATTTTTGCAGAATAACAAACCAGTGCAAGAGAGAATTCCAAAGGAGGAACACTGTGCTGAGAGTAAATGAGATTGAACCTTCTCCTGCTCAGAGGTGTCAAAAGCCAAGACACTGCCAGTGCAGAGGGTCTGCTGAGACAAATGTCACACAGAGGGTATCAAGACACAAACATATGTCCAACCAGCAAATTACATGACAGCCTAATTCAACAACAAACAAGAGTAGGTCACTTTAAGAGAATGATTAATACATGAGATTGCTGTGCATGCAGCCTTATCTGAGAGCAAACCTTGTATGTGGGTGTGAACCCCTGCTAAAGTCAGCTCTATCTCTGCTGTACAACAGCTACAAGAATAATTACAATAATTAATGGAGAGCAGCGATAAAGGAACAATTGCCCACCTGTATATTGACAGACCTCAATGTCTTTACTTCTTTTTTTCACACCTCCTGCCTTTTGCAGTGATTGTTGACTACCATGAAGCCCTTTGCAGCCTCACACTGGGCTGTTTGCTCATAGCCAGGCTGTTCAGCCTGTGAGTGACAGAGCTCAGAGTTTAAAATTCTAAATTGTGTTTAGTCTCCAGTGGCTCAGGTTGCTACACTGGATCACAGAGGGCAACAAGATGAAAACACCAATATTCACTATATAAAACAAAAGACCTCAAAATACAGGAATGTAGGAGTGGGTGAATAATGTCTGGAGAATACCCTGTTGGAAAGTTTTTTGCAGGTTGCCCAACACAGCAGACCTGCCACACAGGCTGTGGTTTCTTGCTGAACTGTGCTGCCCTCACCTTTGGCATGTCTCAGCAGGACAGAGGAAGGGTTTGTGAGAGAAGGGTTTGCCTGGCCAGGCTGTCCTCCTCCACTGCCCTGCAGGCTCCAAGGAGCTGCACTGGAAGCCCCTGGGACACAGCAGAGCAGATGTGGGTCCAGAGCAGGGGGATGAGTCTCTTTTCCCTGGGAGTTCATTCACTGCATCCCTGGCACAGGTGGTGAGCTGATGTGGCTTGGGCACAGCCACTAAAGAATAAAAAGGAACTTAGAACTGAAGAGGAGTTTAGGAAATGCTTTAGGGCTGCTGAACAGAGGGTAGATAACTGACAGGCCTGCAGATGCTGTCAGTGCTATAAAATCACAGAATGAAAGAATGGTTTGGGCTGGAGGAACCCTTCAGCTCAGTCAAGGCTGCTCTGGATGTTCTAAGGGGTGACCACCTGAGCACCCCTCCCTCTGCACCATGGTCACCCACAGCAGGAGGAAGAATTCACAGCACACCAAGCAGACATTTGCCCTTAACTGACAGTGTTGCACTGGGGAAGAGCAGTAAATTACTTTTGAGTTCCCCACGTTTGCCCACAGAGATGTTGATTTTAGATGTGGCTGTGCCAGAGCTCAGAAGTGGCTCTCCAATCCTTCCCACACTCAAATTAACTAACAAGTCCTGAAGCTAATGTGCAGTAACACAGTCTGTCAGGACCCTGCAGAAACTCCTTTGCACATGCAGGAACATTAATTTGCTGTGCTGCCTTGATACCATTCCATCTACAGATACAAATTCAATTTTAACCGTAAATCTCATAGAAGTATTATATGAGTAATTATCTAAACCTGCCAAAAATTATGTATGATTACAAATAGTAATTATGTATTTCTGTTAAAAATATATTACTGAGCCTGTGGCCATGCAAGGACCAGGGGATGGGCAATAGGGTAAGGTATCAGGGCAATCCTTGCCTCATGAGACAGAAAACAAGAAGGGGTGGGTGAAAAAGGCATGGAAAGCCAGTTTGCTCTTTATATATACTTGCCATCTTTCAGTAGATAAAATTTTTTAAACCATTTATTATTATTATTACTATTATCTAGTTGCTAAGAGGGAAACAGTGAGTAGAACTAAAACACACAAAAACACTCACACCCAATTTCTGCTCTCTGCTTGAGGGGAGCATGACACTGAAAAGCTCTTACAGAGCTCCAGAGTGGTCTGAAGAGCTGGAAACTATTCATGGAACAATGTATTTTTGGCAAGCCTTGCTCTGGCTGACAGCACTCATGTTGGAGAAAGGAAGAGTTTGTGTGATATAAAAACTGCATCCCTTCCCCTCACCTTCATCTGCCCTGAGCAGACCCATGATGAGCAGACACTCTCAGGGATGCACACACCCTGCTGGCCTGCTGTTACCACCCTCAATCAATAAGGACAATTTAGAGTGCTGGTAGCTCTGTGCACACTTCCAGTGTCCCAGGGGATCAATACAAATCAGAATCACAGCTGGCTGGTGAGAAGTAATGAGATTATGATCACAAAAGGCAAGCTTCCCAAATTTTTTCTTGGTGTATGCTAAAACATCATACTTTTCTATCTGTCCACGAGCCATAAAATAGCAGTATTTAAACATATTATACCTATTAAGAAAAAACCCATAAAAGACATAGTTTTATCTGCCTTTTTTCTACTAATTTTTTTAACTTTTTCTTTGCGAATGCAGTATTTCTTTCCCTTGAATGCAACTGTGAGATTTGACTTCCTCACTCTTGGAAAGGGACCATACATGTATAAAATGGCACCAAATCTTCCACAGGTTTCTCCTGAATAGGACTGCCACTTGCAAAAAGCTTGGTCTTGTGTGATAGCAATAGCTGTCCATCCATGGCTCAGGGATGCCTCAGGCTGGCTAAAATCACACATGTGTACTAAGACAACCAATTTATTCTAACAGTCTTAATAGTTACAGGATGTTTAGTGCAGCTGAAAAAGCAGAATCTAAGCTCCTGTCCTCTTTGCTGATACTCCTCTTGGATGTCCTGAGTGATGGCAGCAGGCTCTGCTCTCCTGCAGTGCCTCTGCTCACAGTCCTCAACAGCCTGAGGCAAACTCTGCCTTTATGGCTGCAATCATGTCATTTCACAGGTGGTCTGGGCCAGTGCTTACAGTCCTTCCTGAGCATCTCTCAGCACACAGCCCTGCCAGCTCTGTTTTACAAGCAGCTGTAAAAGACAGGACCAGTGGAACCCCCATGATGAGCTACAGAGCACGACTGGCATGAGGTTTACTAGTGATGGAGGGGATGTGGGGAGAATAAACAATCATGAAGGGAACAGAGATCTTCATAATTTCTGCAATAAATATGGGAACATTCACATTTTACTAGCATTGCAAGTAACAACTAGTTAAATAAATGGATTATATATGAATCTTACCTGGGAGGAAATGAGATGTCCAGTTCATACAATTTGTCTTTAAAGACTGACAGCTCTCTGTCAAATTCTAAAAGCTATAAAAGATAGAAATAAATGCATTCACTCTTTTATGTTGAACTGCAGCAATTTAAAAATACTACATTATATAAAAGGAAATAAAAAGAGACTATGATAACATACAGCTTG
This sequence comes from Oenanthe melanoleuca, assembly GCF_029582105.1. Classification (NCBI taxonomy): domain Eukaryota; kingdom Metazoa; phylum Chordata; class Aves; order Passeriformes; family Muscicapidae; genus Oenanthe; species Oenanthe melanoleuca. Next base: position 34,654,283 of record NC_079340.1, on the reverse strand, counting down.
AGGTATAGACTCTAGAATAGTTTTTATAACACCGTGCAACAACCATCTGGACTATTTTGATAAACAGTGCCTTGAGAAAAGTGTTGAAACATTCGTTTTCCTCAGTGAAAGTTGTAACACCAGCTCTTCACAGCTCTGCCTGCAAGTGCACCTACACTGCAGCAAGGCCACATTTCTTGAAATTTCCTTAGCAGTCTTTTCAGAGATAAACCAGATTAGCACTAAAAAAGAGCAGCAAACTGATATGCTAACAGCCCATGAGAATGTCAGGAAATGCATCACACTGCTCTGTGTTCTCTTTGGTGCAGAGCAGCAGGTACAACACTCACAAGGATGGGCACATCACTCCTCCCCAGCAGAGCCAGCAGAGCTCCTGAGCACAGAGGGAAAGGTGACAGCAGCTGAGGGTGTTCCAGCAGAGCACCAAACAGGGCTTTAACAGAGGTGTTCCACAATCCAGATTTAATGTCCTGTATCAACATCAGTCCCACGCATTTGTTTTCCCCTGGACCTCTACAGAGTGGATAAATACTCACAGTCTTTGTTAATAAACACAAACCCACTCACAGGAACCCAGGGATGACTGCCCCCACTAAACCCTAAGAGCTCTGATGGCCACAAGCTGCAGCCCCGAGCCCCAGGCACTGCCAGCCCGGCACAGGAGCTGCTCCTGCACACAGCAGTGTCCTGGCACTGTCCCACTGTCTGCCCACTCTTCATTAATCATGTCCATCTCACAGCTGTGCTGACACCATCCTAGCAATGGCAGAGGTTCCCAAAGAAATGAGATCGTGTCCCTCTTTCCCCTCTGTCACCTCATAAATCATTCCTGAAACGTGCAATTAGCAGCTACTTGTACACATTAATTATCTGTGTGAAAAGCACTACCTGAACCACCTGCACTGTAGATTAGCTCCCTCTCCACGGAGACTCCCCAGCTCTCTGCAGCCCCTCCTGTACATGGAGATGCCAGATGATGGGCAAAAAGCTTTTCCTGCTGAACTTTCCCTGACATCCAACTCTGAGTGCTGGAAAGGATTCTGCAATGCCAACGACTGCCACAACCTGTGCCTGTCCTAACATCTGACTGAAAGCCTGAGAACTTAATATGTTTGGATAAATATTTCAAAATATCTGTGTGGAAACACAGTATATATCTGATAATACACTCAATCCTTGAAGTGTTGGGCTGGCCCAGCACTCGCTGGTCTAACTGAAGCAACCTCAACATACTTGAAGAATAAATGGATGTTTCCATCATCACTAATGTTTCCAGACTGGTTCTGTATTCCAGTAATCAGAACAGATTGGCATCCACAATACACACACACACAGGCCATGAAAACAAAAGTTACCATCCCTCCCCTGCTCCATGTGCCTCCACCTTAAACCCACATGGATCTGGGACAGCAAAACAAGTTGCCATCCCCCGTTAGAACTATCAGCTGAAATGTATGTGTGTGCATGTTTCCTGCTGTTCCCAGTAAACAGCTCAGGGCAGGGCAGGGGAGGGAGGAGAAAGGCTGTTTCTGAAGTGTTAAACTGAGGACTGAATGAAAGAACAATGCTCCACAGAACACAATGGTATAAATTACTCATGGGCATCCCAAGGGTTGGCAAAGTTCAATGGAGGCATTGTCCTCTCACACCAATTCACATTTTCAAAATTTTATACACTCAGATTGTTCTTGCTATGATGATATTTGCAAACTCAGTGAGGCCTGGGGCTTAGAGGACTAAGCATCTGGGTGTGCATTATCACCCACGGAGGTTCCTGCTGTGTCTGTTTGCTGCAGTTGTGTTTGCAGTGCCTGTGCTATGCAGATGAGCTGCTGACACTGGGGACAGATAACAGAAACAAGACAGCATTGTGTTCTGTGCTGCCAGTTTCCCAAGCTTCCCCAGGTAGAGAGACAGCTTCAACCTGAAGCCAAAGCCCAGCTAGGAGCCTAGAAGGATTTAGGGAATGCTCATGCTGAAGAATTCATCCTGCCATGTAAAACAGCCCAATATTTTTAATGGATTATTTGCAAAAGCTTTTACTTCCTTCTGTGTATTAAATAATTATGCACTTTTATAAATTATTTTTCCTAGTTACTGACTGTTGCAGTACCTGTCCCCCTCTGTCCAAACACATCCCCCCGTGTGCAGCTGCTCACTGCTGTGAGGGCAAGGACAGGTTATCTGTGTGCTCAGGGGGAGCACTGGGAGCCCCCACAGCCTCTCTGTGCTCCCCTGGCACTGCAGGCAGGGAGAAAGGAAAGGGAGATGGTGAAAACCTGAACTGTGCATTCTGAGAAAACTGCAGCTATTCTGTTCAGTGCAAGAGTATGTTTTAATGATTATTTTTCGGAGTGAAAAGCACTTGCATTCTCTTTTATAACTGCAATCTCAAAATGCAGGATTTTGATGCAAATGCAAAGTGTTCACTAGGTCTTGTCACAAACAATTACAAATGTCACTTGCCCTGAAAGCAGCTTTAGTAAGAGAAGGGCCTGGCGCAGGCACCAGTCAATTCTATCTGCTTTAGGACAGGTACCCGTGTGCCTGGAGCACCCTGCACCACAGAAAATGAAGGAAAATTAACATGGGCAAGATGATACTGAGGAGCAGGCAGAATTTCACAGGGTAATGCTTTCACTTTTAAAGCACCAAACATTGTCTTTAGAAAGCCCACCTGGACCTTACTCCTTTCATGGCAATTTCACCACAAACTGCTCACTCATTTCATATGAACCAACCAGCACCATGAATAATGCCATTGCTGCAACTGGAAACAAGAGTATGTCTGTCACTCTAAATGCCTTAAAAATTATAAAAAAATAAGTTCAAATGCTAAAAATCAATATATTGTTTTATTTAATCTACTCATAATAAGGTCATCCTTAACAACCAAATCTTTAAGGTGTTACATGATACGCTGTGGTAATTTGAGCAATTACACAGAGATTTTAAAATGCTGTGACTGGCAGATCCTTTCAGAATTACATGTCATAGGCAGTTGTCAGGAGACTTTCTTTTTTCTCCAAACACAGTTTCACCACGGTATTTATAGCTAAATAAGAGTGAATATGATGCAAGGTCTATGTTTTATCTGCTCCAACACCAAGTGGATGATATTACATCAAGATGTTTGCTCTACAATGTCCAGTGACCATCCCAACAGGAATGTCTGGTGAACACCTGAATGAAAATACCATCCATCCATCCATCATCCATCCAATCATCCATCCATCCATCATCCATCCATCCATCCATCATCCATCCATCCATCCATCCATCCATCCATCCATCCATCATCCATCCATCATCCATCCATCCATCCATCCATCCATCCATCCATCCATCCATCATCCATCCATCCATCCATCCATCATCCATCCACCCATCCATCCATCATCCATCCATCCATCATCCATCCATCCATCCATCCATCATCCATCCCCCATCCATCCATCATCCATCCATCATCCATCCATCCATCCATCATCCATCCATCCATCCATCCATCATCCATCCATCCATCCATCCATCCATCATCCATCCACCCATCCATCCATCATCCATCCATCCATCCATCCATCATCCATCCACCCATCCATCCATCATCCATCCATCCATCATCCATCCATCCATCCATCCATCATCCATCCATCCATCATCCATCCATCCATCCATCCATCATCCATCCCCCATCCATCCATCATCCATCCATCATCCATCCATCCATCCATCATCCATCCATCCATCCATCCATCATCCATCCATCCATCATCCATCCATCCATCCATCCATCCATCCATCCATCATCCATCCATCCATCCATCCATCCATCATCCATCCACCCCTCCATCCATCATCCATCCATCCATCATCCATCCATCCATCATCCATCCATCCATCCATCATCCATCCATCCATCATCCATCCATCCATCCATCCATCCATCCATCATCCATCCACCCATCCATCCATCATCCATCCATCCATCATCCATCCATCCATCATCCATCCATCCATCCATCCATCCATCCATCATCCATCATCCATCCATCCATCCATCCATCCATCCATCCATCATCCATCCATCCATCATCCATCCATCCATCTATCCATCATCCATCCATCCATCCATCCATCCATCATCCATCTATCCATCATCCATCCATCCATCATCCATCCATCCATCCATCCATCCATCCATCCATCCATCCATCCATCATCCATCCATCCATCATCCATCCATCCATCTATCCATCCATCATCCATCCATCCATCCATCATCCATCCACCCATCCATCTATCCATCATCCATCCATCCATCCATCCATCCATCCATCCATCCATCCATCCATCCACCCACCCAGTGTATCAATAGTTTTTAGTCCCTGTGAGCCACTGTGCCCCCACACTGTGGGGAATGCAGTCAGGCAGTGTGTGTAGGAATGACTGCATTTGCAGTAAAGGATATTTCCTATTTAATCTGAGGAGAATTAAAAGTGTTCAGTGATGTCTGTGTCAGCTGCAGTGCCCATCACCTCCTTAGGGAATTATCAAAACTGCTGCTTTCCTAGGGTGCTGTGTATTCTGGAAAACCTGCTGAAGGAGTCTCACTTTTTACTCCCCTTTTTTGGCAGTGTTGTAACATGCATTATGTGCCAGGGTGGAGGAGAAAGCAGTGCACAAAATTCTAAATTTCTACATTATGCAGCTTGCCAGTAATCAAAGAGAGTTATAAGGGAGTTTAGGCAGTTGCAGAAACCTGCTGGCTTCAATTGAAAGCAATGAGGCACTGGTAGAAGGTCAGCATCTCCTGGGCACACTGCAGTGGGCCACCCTGGCTGAAACCAGGCACGAATGAACCCCTTCAAACAGGGCAACTTAATCCAGTCACTGGAGTAGAACAATGGCAATTACTCATCAAGACCTACAGACCAAAGTCAGAGCACTGGTAGATCAGGAGGTGATATTAGCAGCATTTATCAAATCCATCTGCAGGGCCCACCAGAGAATTCACAGCTGTGAAAGGGAAATGAAGTTTCAGACCAAAAAGAGGAGATGAGCACACAGAAGTGACCTCAGAGAATTAAAACATGTGGACCCTGGTCACTGAAACCTCCTTTGCCAGGCTTGTGCAGCACACGTTTTTTCCAAGAGACTTTGGAAAGACAGTAATTTTTCCATCTTTCCAGTCACAGCAAATGATTTAGAAACTGATTCAGCAGTCTACTGACTCCAGGTAAAGGCCTGTGGAAATGCTGATCCTTCCCACTTATCCATGAAAATGCCATACACAACTGTGCCTGATTTTAAAGCTACTTCTTTCTCTAACAAAGACTATGTAAAATGATTTATTACTATGTATTTTAAATCTTAATCTTCTCTCATTGCCAGTCTTTAAAATCATGTTTCACAGAAAGAAAACCCCAAATCACTGAATATAAATGTACCACTTGTGCTATTTTTGTACAATATTATATTTCTGCACATATCTATCTATATATCCTGAATGCAGTGATGTCAAATCCCAAACCTCCACACAAATGTGGATTGTGGCACACAGAACTGGCACCAAGGAGACTGCTGCCAGCACGAGGGGGTGAGGCACAGCAGAGCATGGCCAGCACTGAGGCTGACCCACTGCCGTGGAGGAGCTGCCAGTGAAACCCCTGCAGCAGCTCCAAGGGCTTTCCAAGGGCTCAGGCCCCCCAGAGGTGGCACAGGTATCACAGACAGCCCAGCCAGCGCCCCAGCTGCCCCCAGCTCCTCCAGCAGGGATCTGCTCTCCACCCTGAGAGTGAGGGGCTGTGCCCTGGGACCACCAGCTGGCCACAGCTGGCACACACTTCCCACTTCCTGATGGAAAAATGCATTTTGTTGCTCACTCTCTTGGGATTCCACTGCTTACCTTGACTTAAAAGGAAATTGACTCTGGAAAAATGCATTCATGCAAATTGCCATTTTCACAACTTTGCTGGGACAGACACTAAATATTATTGTAATAATTCATACACTGTGCACAACAGCTTGTGACAAAGCTCCTTCAAAATGTCAGGAAGGACTGAGTCTATGCTGTCTTTAAAACCACAAGACTTTAATTAGGAATATACAGCTTGTGAATATGACACACTCAGTGGATTATTTCATCAAACTTAATATACCTCTTAGTGTAAAACATCAGTTTGTCCCACCTGGGAGTCCAAACCACCATGCACTATCCTGTGGCACAGCTGCATGTGAGTTGCAATTTGGCAAAAGATGAAACATGGAGAATACAGTTCTATTATTACTTGTAGAGTGGTTAAAAATGGAATTTTCCTGAGGAACGACTGTGAAATGTTTCTTACTTGGGCAAAAGTCCCACAAGGGCACACCAGTGCTGGGTGTGGCCTGAGGGAACCATTCACTGCAGGAATCTCTCTCCCAGGGTCACTGGGAGAACTGGGAACAGGCCACTGGGAGCTCCCTGGTCACTGGGAACCTGCAGAGCCCAGCCTGAGGTGCTGCTCTGCCAGCAGGGATTCAGGTTTGTCCCCTCCTGGTGTGGGGCTGCAGGAGGCAGGGAAGATGAGAGGATGCAGCTGTGTCACACACCTGTGTCACACACACAGCCCTGGGAGCAGGGAGGATGAGAGGAGGCACCTGTGTCACACACCTGTGTCACACACCTGTGTCACACACACAGCCCTGGAAGCACAGCCCACCTCTCATCCTCACCCCACCCTCACCTGCAGCTGTGCCTTTTGTACAAAAGTGTCCTCAAGTACAACTTTCCAAATTCAACCCAGTATTTCTCTTCTCTGAGCAATCCTCTGTGCAGGCAAGCTTTCATCTGGAGGTTATCAGGGCTGCCTGAAGAGCACAAGAGGCCTGAGCTACTGCAGAATCATACTTGCCATAGACTTTGGGCAAGATGTGGAAGTATGGTGCTTGTGTGCACAAATATGAACTGTGAGGGATGATGGTGAGACCCAGGAACTTGGGGTCTGGAGTGCAGGTGCAGACATTGCCTCCCTGGAGATCTCCTCCACGTCACACAGGTTAAAAAGGGCCAGCAGAGCATCCTGCAGGCTGGATTACAAATACAGATGCTGAACCTGCTCTTAGGGCTAGACTTAAACAAGAGCCAATGCATAAAAAATAAATATACCACAGTACAGCTGAATTGTCCTTAGGCTGTACAGCAGCTGTACAGGACAGGATGGGGAAAAAGGCCATGAAATAATGTTTGTAACTTTGTGCTAGGCACAAATTTTACACCAGAGTAATTCCTCTATTTGAAGCTTGCAGTAAACAGCTAACCCAACACATCTGGATTGACTTGTTTGTGCAATCTGGATTTACATTTATGTTCTGCTAGTGAGAACAATTTGCTGGTAACATTTCCTCTCTGTCATTTCTCATTTTGCAGTTTATCCCCTGGCAGACCAACTGATCACTAATTTAAGCAAATGCAATTCTAAACACAGGAGTGCTGCCTCTGAATAAAGAAGCAGAGCATGCAGCCATTCTCCTATTAATACTTATGAAAATCAGGCATCTCAGAAGACTATCTTAAACAAAAGAAGCAGTTTCAGGATAGGCAGGATTTCCTTATGACCTGTCTGAGGTAGCAGTGGTCCTAAGCAATCAATTTCCTTTCTCTAGCCTAATTTGCCCTTATACATCATATTCAAGATTTTATCTGGACAGGGGCTGGTTGGCTCAGTGGATAAACCTCTGCCTTTTCACCTCTGGGATCATGGTTCAAGTCAAACCCTGATGAAATGCACTTGATCGTCCTAATCTAGTTCCTAGTGGACAGTATTCCCATTATCTCTAAAAGGGTCAGAGCCAAGGCCATTGGCAAGAGTGCATTGTGCTAGATCTTGTCTGTTGATTAATACATTTCCAGTGATGCCAGACCCTTAATCTTCATAAGCATACATATTCTCACCAAAATCTCAATAGAGGTCCTTGCAGACTGCATCTTTCTGCTCAGTTTGTGCATCATTTCAGGATTTCCTGGGAATACATGCAACCTCACCCCAATAAATTGCTTAAAATTTAGAAGTGTGGTTGCCTGAAACCTGTTTGCAATAACATCTCTAAGTTAAGTAGTATGATAATTGATCACTTTAAATCACTACTTCTCAGAGGGAAAACAAGACCTTTAACTCAATCTGTTCCTACAGCACATTATAATTTTCTTCTCCCACCATAACAATTGAGGCTGAACACACACAGAATAAAGGGAATTTATTCTGTGAAGGGAAACTGAGTCAGAACACACTCTCCATAAGAGTTCCCTGTTTGTCCTCTGCACTAAAGGAGCTGTTGCACAATTCAAGTAAGAAATAGAACCACTTCCATTCCATGAAAATCCAGGCTGGGAATCACTGGGTTCTTCAGAATAACATTCTGCTACAGCAGCAGTGCCCTCTGAGCCCTCTGGTGATCCTGGAGCTGTGTGCAGCAGCCAGCCCACAAGGACAAGGGCTTTGTGTTCTGTGGGGATGGGCAGTGGGGGCTGGGGCAGCAGGGCACAGGGACACAGGGACACAGGGACAGCAGGACACAGGGACACAGGGACAGCAGGGACAGCAGGGACAGCAGGACACAGGGACACAGGGACACAGGGATAGCAGGGACAGCAGGACACAGGGACAGGGATAGCAGGACACAGGGACAGCAGGACACAGGGACAGCAGGACACAGGGACAGCAGGGATAGCAGGACACAGGGACACAGGAACAGCAGGACACAGGGACAGCAGGACACAGGGACAGCAGGACACAGGGACACAGGGATAGCAGGGACAGGGACACAGGGACAGCAGGACACAGGGACAGCAGGACACAGGACCACCAGGACAAGCACAGCTCCACTATTGGTCAGCAGCTTCCACAAAGATGGACAGAAATAAAGAGATCATGATTTTAGCAGGAATATCATCAGGTTCCACTCTTAGACAATTAATTCACTGATCACTTTTACTACACAGTTGTGGTCCAAATCCTGAGAACAGGGCATTGGCTCCTATCTGGATTGATTCTTTAATGCAGATCATAGGAAAGGCAGGAATGTTGGTACCATTCCTCATTTCTAATTGCAGTTAAAGATTATAAAATGATTCCTGATGATTTAGTCATTCCTCTGTAGTCATTACAGGTTTTACATTCTTACTATATATTTATTTAATTGACTACTGAAGAAATACAATTTAGCTTGTGGTTCTTTAGTGCAAGTCAATAACCCGATTACACTTTTTTCATTACGTAATTACCCTTGGCTTGCTTTTCTTTTGATTGTTTTGAAATTAACAGGGAACTCCTTTTGAAAAAAAAACAACAAAAAACCACTTATAGCCTGATCTATCACAAACAATTAAAGAATCTGCAAATACCTGGTAAAAATGTAGCCTACTCAAGAACTCTGCCCCTCTCCTGGGAGCAGTGGCTGATTTTCATCCCTTGAGGGCTGGAGATCAGAAGCTCCAGCCTGTTCTGTGGGAGTGCCATAGGAAATCCAGCAGGGCTGCAGGGCACAGAGGGGTGATGTGCTGGCTCCAGGCAGGGGCTGCAGCCCCAGGAAGGTGTGAGAAGCCCCATTTGTGCTTTTCCAAGCCCCTAGAGCAGGATGACAGCGTGGAAGCAGCGAGCACAGCCCGGCCACAAACTGATTCCTGGCTGATGGAAAGGCTGCAGCTTCCACTGGAGCTGCCTGAGGCCAAGGAGCTCTGCAGGCTGCACCTGCCCAGCCCAGTGCTCCTGAGAGCACCTGACAGCCCAGGCCAGCTCTGGCTGCTGGGCTCACACCTGGTGGGAGCACAGCTCTGACCTGCAGTGCAGAGCACGGGAATTCCATCAAACACTGCTGCAACAGCTGCTTTCAAACTGCCTTTATCTCTTCTCTATCACCACAGAATGGGTAAATCTGGGTGCTCCTTTCTGAAACACAACGATGCAGAATGGTCATTGCACTCTGAGGTAATCAATACAGGTAATTGCTAAGCTAACTTTGGAATAAACTACAGATAAGCCTGAATAAGATACAGAGTAGTTTGGAAAAATTAGACCTGAGAGATTACAGTATGCATTTCGAACTGAATTTCTGTTAAACAGGTTATTTGTATCTATATCATATTTTTTATTAAAAAAATAATTTTTATAAATATATATTAAGATTATTTTTGTTGATTACAATATAAAAAGGAAGGAATAACTGTGTATGGACAATGATAAAATAGCCTGTTGATAATAAATATTTGTCAGGTCTTGTCACATCCGTACACATTCCAATGTTACTGAAGAGACACGGCACTGATAAAAAAATACCCTCTGAAAAATCAATGGATTTTGAGCTAAAGCAGTTGCTAAACACACAGAAAACATCTTTATCCAACAGCCCCAGTGCTGTGAAAATTCCCAAGCCTTGCATTGGTACAGCTAAGGAAAATTTAATCTTCCCAAATACTCATCAGGGCACTCCATCCTGCAGACCTGACAGCCCCACTTATAATTAATTATACAATTTCGATGGGAATATCGACTACACAAAGCTATAAATCATAGAAAAAGTCAATAGGCATGGACACATTCAATCATGTCCCGACCAATGATTACTACTCTTAAAATACAATAATTATTTTCAGGAGCCAGCTTGAATTAAATTCCTGTCAGGCTGGTACAAGAGCGGCGGGTGATGAAGGATGCGATGGATTTTTTGGGCTGAATTCGGCCCAGAGACATTTATCGTGTTGGATGGGTAGTTTGTTTTTAGTGATCATGGTGCTGCGTGTTTAACTAGACCATGAAGATTAGATTATCTCCAATGGCTCATTATATCGTTTATCTCTTTCCTCCGTGTGTGATCGGGAAGATTTCCCACTTCTCCATGCACGAAAGGAATGACTGCTGATTCTGGAATGGAAGTGTCTGAGTGGGATCCTACCTGTACCTGCACACCCCACAGCCCTGCATGTAAATCAGGCAGCAGCCACCCAAAATGCCACCAGGACGTGGCAAACAAGCACCAAGAAGAGCTTTACACAGCTGCAGGAATGCACTGGGGGAAAACATAAATGACAAATACTCCAGCTGTTTTAGTGGAAAAGTTATAATAACAATAAACATAGAGGAAAAATCTGGGTCAGGAATGTGATTAATATGGAAAAAGAAATTGGAAGGAGATTTATTGCTTTGAATTAAATGTCCCCAAAGCTGCTAAACATCAGTGAAAGAAACATTAAGTATTTCCCAGGGATGCATCCACCCTGTGAACTGAAAGCAAGCAGCCCAAGCTGGTCTGGCAGTCAGGGCACCTGCAGGCACAGAGGAGCCCTGAGGAGCCTGTGGGGACACAGGCACAGGAGCCACCTGGGGACAGCAGCAGGCACTGGAGGGAACCAGACCTTCATCCCCGTGGAGCTCACTCATCAAACTCTGCTGACCTCCACAGTGAGTGGAATCCCAGGTCCCACATGGAATCAGTCTCCAGGTGAAGCCAGCTTAAAATGGGAGAGGGTACCAGGGCCTCAGCTGGGCTCCAGCTGCCTGCCCGTGCTGGAGCTGCAGAGCCCTCCAGCAGCCTGGCTCTGGGAGCAGGGGGAGCAGGGAGCAGGAGCAAAGCCAGGGACCCTGCACCAAGCAGCAACGTGCCCTGGGAGTGACACTGCGTGGCTGGGACAGAGCTGGACTGGGACTGGCACTGGCACTGGGACTGGGACTGGGACAGAGCTGGACTGGGACTGGGACTGGGACCGGGACTGGGACTGGGACTGGGACCAGGACTGGGACTGGGACAGAGCTGGACTGGAACCGGGACTGGGACAGAGCTGGACTGGGACTGGCACTGGCACTGGGACTGGGACTGGGACAGAGCTGGACTGGGACTGGGACTGGGACCAGGACTGGGACTGGGACAGAGCTGGACTGGAACCGGGACTGGGACAGAGTTGGACTGGAATCGGGACAGAGCTGGACTGGGACAGAGCTGGACTGGGACTGGCACTGGCACTGGGACCGGGACTGGGACAGAGCTGGACTGGGACTGGGACCAGGACTGGGACTGGGACTGGGACTGGGACCAGGACTGGGACTGGGACAGAGCTGGACTGGAACCGGGACTGGGACAGAGCTGGACTGGGACTGGCACTGGCACTGGGACTGGGACTGGGACAGAGCTGGACTGGAACCGGGACTGGGACTGGGACTGGGACCAGGCCCTCTGCACCCCCTGGACACACAGCTCCTGGGACCCTGGATGAAATGGAGAAAGCTGCAAGCAGTGACACACAGCTCTTCCAAAATCAACTGGCTACCATTTGAAATAAAATCACATTAAAGAAAATACGACGCCCCTCTCCACAGAAAAATCAGAGTAATTTCAAATCAGTGTTTGTGTTCCCTGTCTGCTTAATCCTCTTGGGAAGCCCTGTGCAACTGTCCAAACAGTGACAGTCTGCTGCAGAGCTTGAAATTGCTGCTCTACTCACTCTTGTGCTTCTAGTATATGTTTGTACACTTAGAAGACCCAGGTATTTTCAGAAGGGCTTTGCAGTTAAGGGCTTTTCCTGAGTTACTTTGTGATGTACAATCAGGAGCTGGGCAGAAAAACAGGATGTTTGAAGAAATGCAGACTACAGGACAGATGAGAAAAGTGAATTGTTGGGTACATTTAATTGACAATATTTTTTCTATGAAAAAGAAGGCAAACGCCCAAGTTGAGTCTGTACACAAAGTAACTGGCTAAGTTATGAGGAAATCTGGAGCAGTTATTGTGTTGGCTGAATTATCTCTTCTCATTCTGCAGACAGGAGGGGTGATAAGGATAAAGGGCTGGTTAGGGAAATGTAATTTGTATGTGAGTTCCCAACTTACTCCTCTGAAAGGGCTCAGCAGTGAACTTACCGCAGTGCCATTGTTGTCCCTAAACACGTCTTGGTTAAAATAGTCAAAGAGCTTCTTTTCTAATTGCAGCATAACCTAAATAAAAACAGGGAGAAAGGTCAGCAAAGCTCTTGGACTCAGCGACTCAAGAGCAGCTGCTGGCAGGGACCCTTTCAGGTCCCACAGCCCTTTACAGCACATTCCACATGGCCAAAGCCCTGTCAGCTCCTGGCTGGCAATCACTGACACAGATCCAATTAACTGAGCATTAGGTGTGACAATCTATACCCTCCCCTCCCTTCAGTTATCAGTTTGGAACAACTATATTCATGCTTTGTAGAAAAGAAAGTGAACATTCAACACTGTTTCTATTTACAGAGGGGTGCCAAGAGCATTAAGTTGTTTACCTTTCGGTCATTATCAGATTCACGAAATATCAGCTTGACCACTTCATTGGTGTCAGCTGCCCGGATGGTCTGCATCGTGGCCTTTGCACATAGTGTCTAAGAAAAACATCAGGGAGAAAGGGAAACAAGCTTAGATGCAGCAGAAGACCAGATTTAACTGAACAACAGATGTATCTTCAATGCCCCCCAAGAAATATAATTTGCTGTAGGTCAAAATACAAAGCATTGCTAATTTAAGTAACTTCCACTCGTGATGGGCTTGAAACAATAAACTGAATTACCACTTGGAGAGAAACAGGCAATATTCAGAAAATATCGATCAGGAAAGGCAAACAGGGATTCAGCTGGTACCATGCAGGCAGGCTCCTCCACAGGTATCACAACATGCTGTGTCACACATTACCTCCAAAGCACTGCTTACAGACACTGACCAGGTTTTGTGCTGATTCCCAAGAGCTGATAGCTCCATTGACACTACAGTTCTGTGAGTTAACCCTTGTTTGCAGAAACACCTGCCCTGTAAATTCATGTTACATGTACACTTTGCAAATCCCAAAAATGCTCACACAATCTGACAGCAATTTTCAGTTTACTTAGCATAGCAAATTCCCTCTTTCAAATAAGAGACATCACATCTCTAGATATTCTGAGTACTGGGTGCCTAAAACATATTATGAACCAACATTTTATCAGGCACAGGGGTATGAACTTCCAAGCAAGTGTTGTGCCTCGATCCCTTGGCCCCTGGCCTGGCTGGGACCCAGCTGCACAGGATTGGGAAAGGACATGAAATGGGCTGCTCAAAGGGCTGCCCCTGTGTGGCAACAGGTGAAAATCTGGAGCTTTCAGCAAAGCAGCAAGAGAAGCTTTTACTGTGTGCAGTGTTTGAAGTGCAGGGATCTGCACATGAACATTTTAACTGGGCACGTTTCACAGAGTGTTCTGCAGCCCCCCTGCCTGTGCAAGGCTCCCCTGCCCTCACCTGGCTGCTGAGAACCACAAGGGAAAAGTCAGGAATTGAGGAAATTGTTCACACTGGGCATTGTTCAGAGACACAGAAGTGTCCCCACACCTGGGATACAGCTCAGCACCCAGGGCTGCTGCTGAGGCACACACTGACAGATCTGTATGCCTGGTATGGGTACTGGCAAACACCCTCCTTCTGAATGAAACCTTGCTACAAGCTCTAAAGAAAAGTGTGTTTTGTTAAAGAAAATAGCTTGAGTAAAGAGAGGCAAAGAGATGAATTCCCTGCTCTGCCCACGCCATTCCTTCTAATAATAATCAGACAAAATATGTTCATTTTGCATAATATTAATTTGTAAAATAAATATGTTCTGTTATAGACTTTCACATCTTACTACAAGCTTTTTTCTCTCCATGACAGAAATTCTTATATTTAGATTCATAATCAGAGGTGCAGTGTCTACCAGACACAACACCATGAACTGCTTCTCCTGAAAGCAGAAATACATGCCAATCAGGTATTTAAACAAAAATCCACCTGCTTTAGATCTCAGCTGAGGATCCCAGTGCCATAATGGGAACAATCGTCCATGGACATTTTGCTTCCATTTGATAAAAATTTGATCCTTGATAAATGCCCTCATCTATTGGCACAGTACAAATAAAGAGCAGTGACTTGAGCGTTTTTATTTTTAACAGGTAACCTGAGTGGGATTTGGTAAAAACCCACAAATCTGTAATTCTTCTTACAAGTTTGTGAATGAAATAGGTGTTGATTCCCCATCTCAGTGAACAAATGATGCCCATTTCTGACAGACTTTTCCTGACTGTTTCCTCCCTCCCCAAAGCAGTGCCACGTCCATCTGACTGTGGGTTCCCCAGAGCAGTGGGCACACTGACAGCAGAGAGCCCTGCAGTGCCTCTGCCACCACAGGAGCCACGGGCAGGAGGGGCTGCCCCACAGGCAAGGGCTGATCTGAGAACCTGGTCATCCCTGCAGGACTGCAGGGGCTCTTCTGCAGGCCTGGCAGAAGGGGGAACATGCTGGGTGAACTCAGCCTGCCTGGCAGGAGGAGTGCTGTGCTGGGCCATGGTGGGAGCTGCCCCTGGGACCCTCACTGGAGCACAGAGCTGCTCTGGGCTGCTCCCTGCACCTGGCTCTGCCTTTGTGTGCTCACCTGGGACCCTCACTGGAGCACAGAGCTGCTCTGGAGCTGCTCCCTGCACCTGGCTCCTGGCTCTGCCTTTGTGCTCTCACCTGGCAGTGCCCCTCTGCCATCTGTGCCACAGCACTGGGGTCACCCCACAGGAGCCATTCCCAAGCCCGCTCCCTCTGCTCTGATTGAAATTCAGGGCACGCAGCAGATAATCGGGTCAAGCCCAGAAAAAGAGGCTTTGGGCTCATGTGTCACAAATCAGTCTGGTCCCTTCAAACAGCACACCAGATTAGAACAAGCACCCGAACAAACCAGAGCGGAAAACCCGCAGCTCTCTGAAGGCGGCTTCTAAAGCCCTAACAAATCGCTCCATCTTTCACTCATTTAAACTTTCCAAATGAGGGTCAGGACGGTCCCGAGCATCCAAATGCTAATGCGCTTAAGTGCGCTTAAGCAGCTTTCCAGAGTGAATGGGCCAAAGAGGGGCTCCAAAAGACACGGCAGAGTTACTGTCACTGTCAAAAAGTCATTGTAGCCACCCCCAGAGTGGTTGCAATTCAACAATTCATGATTTCTGTCTCTTAAAGGCATCTGCTTGAGAACATTTTTTCCCTGAGCTGCTTTATCTCACCACGTCAGGCTGCAAAAGAAAAACCCGCGATCGACTCCTGAGAAGCAACACAGAGAAAGGAGCCACATACCTTATTGCTTTCAAATTTCACACACACAAAAAGTTACCTTATTCACAGACAAAAGTGATTGGGCAAAGGTTCATTTCTTATACAAGCTGCAGGCACTCCTTTTTTCCTCCTCTTTTCAATTTCTGCACAGTCGTAGTCACCCAAGCAGAAACTTTGGGGACCATGTGCCTTCTTAGGCAAGAATGCTTATGAAGGGATTTTTTGTTGCTAGCAAAGAAAATCAAAATGCTCTGAAAACTCACTGTTCCTTGCTGGGTATTCCCTCAAAGGTGTATTTTTACAAGGGTAGAAGAGGGGAAACCAGATATCAAAACTCGACTTTTTTTAAATTTTTTTTTTTTAACTGTATTTTTTTCTTTGGAAACAAGACTTGGTTAAAAAGCTTGCAGAGAGCTGTATTCAGAGCTGAGAGAGAGCTCAGTAGCCAGCTTTTCCCCAGCAAACACAGCCATATCTCCTTCCTGTTTTCCCATACTCTACACAGGTAGATGCTTTGTAGCACTTTTGAAATAACCTTTGCGATAATTTATGTGTATTGAATTGTAAAACATAGTAACAGCTTTCCTGACAACGCCTTGGAATGGAACAACGTCCTGTTACACAAAGCTGAAGGAAATGTTTCTTATATTTACAAGAGAGAAATCTGGAACTTCTAACCTTGGCAATTCTCAGAATTATCTGTCGATTTACAGCATAACACACAAAACCACATCTGCTCCCCCATATACACCACACAAAGTGTTTAAGACTGCATTTCTGCATCCTTACAGTAAATTGGGATACAAGCATTAAAACAATTATTATATACCTCAAACACACAACAGTCCATTACACACTGTATATTGTGTTTATTTGTGTTTATATTGTGTTTATTTGTATTTATATTGTGTTTATTTGGGAATACTGAGCAGCTGTGGCCTGCACTGCTGCTTCCTGCTTGGCTGAAAGCTGCAGCTGACTTTTCACTGATCCCACATTCCTGCTTCCTGAACGTCCTTTAGACTGTGCCCACCTTCTGATGTGTGAGCTACTACAGGCCTGTGAGTCCCTCAGTAATTCCTGGGGGTGGGAGGGAAATCTCCCAAACTGGTATTCAGGCACCAAAAGACTCACCCTGTCCTGCTGCACCTACCCACTGATGCTAAATATGTGAATTACTGCTCTCTATTATCTGAACACTCTTCTAAGGACTTATTATTACTTTGAACTTTTCTTAAAAAACAGAAGAGAAAAGAGAATGTATACATTGCTCCTTGACAATTACAAAAGTTCAGCAATAGCTGCCACTGGAACTTGCAGCAAGGTGCACAGATTGACAGACGTGCTCGTGGCTGGGAGTGCCAGGAGAGAAATGCAGAGTCTGGACTCCTAATACCCAAGTGAAATAAGGTCTTGAGTACATGAGCAACCAAATCAACTCAATTTAAGACACTTAATTTTTTTCCAGTTTCATACTCTGTGAATTCTGGAAGGAGAGAAAAGACAGACATACATGTGTCACCTAATTATAAAAGTGATTCTGAAATGCTGCTGAAGACCCAAAATCAATTTGACATTTATTAAATTAGGATAATAGTTAAAAAAATTATTAATATTATTATCTGGATTGTATTTGAAATAATCAGCAAGGTAAAAACTTTGCTAGTTCGGGAATAGCAGGAACATCTGTCTTGTTTGGGCTCCTCCTTCCCTCTGAGGAGATGACACAATTCCCTGGATATTGGGAATACAACAACGAATTCCCCACGTCACATGGCATCAGAGAAGGAAAAGTTGCAAGTGAGAAAAACAAAGTCCCGTGCAGCATTCTGTGTCAGTGAGAGCTGTGCACTCAGCAGCAGGACAGCAGCACTGTGCTTTGGAACGAGGCTCATCACAGCCCATTCCCTGTTAGCCCAGAGGCAGGGCCAGGCTCAGCAGGGCTGCTGGGCCCCACGGGGCGGGCAGGGAGCGATGGCTCACAGCTGGAACAGCTGGAACAGCTGGAACAGCCATGGGCTGGGGCAGGGAGCGATGGCTCACAGCTGGAACAGCTGGAACAGCTGGAGCAGCCACGGGCTGGGGCAGGGAGTGATGGCTCACAGCTGGAACAGCTGGAACAGCTGGAGCAGCCACGGGCTGGGGCAGGGAGTGATGGCTCACAGCTGGAACAGCTGGAACAGCCATGGGCTGGGGCAGGGAGCGATGGCTCACAGCTGGAACAGCTGGAACAACTGGAACAGCCATGGGCTGGGGCATCTGCCCTTCCAGGTCTGCAGGGAGCCCTGGGGTCCCAGCTGTGGCCTCTGGCCTCAGCAGCTTTGCTCTGTGCCAACAGCTGGTGGCAATGATGGCTCTCTTTTTAATTCTCTTCTTCAGAATGAATCTGAATTAATTCCAAAAGGCCTCTGCCTCTGAGATTCTCCAAGATTACAGATCAGGCTAGAACTCCTTTTCCATATTCCCACATGCTGATTACCTCCTCATTTTCTCTCTCTCTCTCTCTCTCTGGTCAGGTTGCACATGTTTTTTTATTCTCTCATTTCATTTTCCTGACTGTGATCTCAAGCCTGAGCTCAGCAAAGCACCCACACAGTGATTCCCAAAGAATTTCCCTGGAGCTGTCTGGCACCTGTGTGACTCAGGACACAGAACTGTGCAGGGTCTCTGTAGACAAAGGTAAAGACTCACTTTTTAAGGCCTCAGTTTAAAACCACTTGCTGACATCACACATCAATAATATGTATTCAGGACTTTGATCAGATCCAGATAAACCTACTACAAGACCTGGAATTTGGAAATAATCTGCAGGAAAAATCCCTCCCCTCCCCCCGTCCATCTTTCTAAATAATTTTGTTTTACTACTTGATGTCAAGTAGTCTTGAGAGAGTATTCAAAGAGAAATCTTTACTTTTTCATAATTACAGAAACTGGGGCAGTCCAACTGTTTCTAAGGAAATTCTCTGCATAAACACAATATAAATGTCTTGTCCCATAAGGTGCACCACTCTTCAGATCTGCTCAGATGTTCTGTTACTTGTCTTCCATTATTTTTTCTGCTTTGGCCATGCAGTAATGCCAGCTTGATAAATTCATCACTGGAAACCTTCAGAGCACTTACATCTCCCATTCCTGCTGACCAAGCAGAGGACTGGGTGTATTGTTTCTGTTCAGCAAAGACTTTGATGGAGCACACAGAATCTCTGATGTAAATCTGTTTCTGTAGAGGAAAATAAAATCCCCTGCTCTCTTGAATTCAGGAGGAACTGAGTAAGAGGCAGCTTCTCTCCTTACAGCTAAACTTGCTTTTATCTGACTTGCAGACTAAGAACCTCTGTTGCTTTTCACTTTAAAAGCAGAGCAGCCTGTGAGCCCCATCTGCCCAGTGTGCCTCACAACTGCCTTTCTTTGGGTGGTTCCACTGCCTGTGTTTGCTCTGATGGTGTTTGTGCTTCTGCTGCCTCCAAACTCCAAACTCCATAAGGAATCAGACATGGCAGCAGTAACACCAAATAGCAGAAATTTAAGCCAACTAAGACAACTGTCTGGTGCTTCTGGAGTTCCTTCCAGCCCTGGGCTCTGCAGCCCCTGGAGTTTGTCAGCTCCATTCCCCTCAAGCCCTGCAGGGAGCTCAGGTCCTGACCCAGCCCCAGCAGCGAGCCCAGAACACTCCCAGCCAGCACTGCCAAACAGAGTAAATTCAGCAGTTTGCCCTTTAAAATAATGGGGAGTTTTTTACAAGATCAATGGTGTGACACAGCTCAAGTTCAAGGCTTAACCTTTGGAGAATGTGACCCTTTGGCTCCCACAAAGTAGACTCTCAGCAGCAGGTATAATTGGGAGCTGACTTTTAAAACATGTAGTGTTGGGCAATTCTGAAATCAAATTATGTATGTACCTAAAATCTAGATGTCCTGAGGCAGGCACTGAGTGCTTTTTAACAGAAAAGTAGAAATAATAAAGAAATAAAATACTTTTTTCTTCTTCCTATTATACAAAACAGCAAAAAAACCCATAGTCTCTTAAAAAAGATGGGATTTGAGACATGGAACAGATAAGTGACTTGCATGAGGCACAAATGTGCTGTCAGCTGCCAGCAGCTCAGGCTTGGACTCTTGCTAAGCCCAAGCAAAAGGGAGGGATGGATGGGTGCCCTCCAGGATGGATACACTCTCCTGGATGGACATACACCCTCCAGGATGGACATACACCCTCCAGGATGGACACACACTCTCCTGGATGGACACACACTCTCCTGGATGGACACACACTCTACTGGATGGACACACACCCTCCAGGATGGACATACACCCTCCAGGATGGACACACGGTATCCTGGATGGACACACACCCTCCTGGATGGACACACGGTATCCTGGATGGACACACACTCTCCAGGATGGACACACACTCTCCAGGATGGACACACCCTCCTGGATGGACACACACTCTCCAGGATGGACACACACCCTCCAGGATGGACACACTCTCCTGGATGGACACACACTCTACTGGATGGACACACACTCTCCAGGATGGACACACACTCTCCAGGATGGACATACACCCTCCAGGATGGACACACACCCTCCAGCTCATGCAGTGGTCATGAGCACGTACAGCAAAGTGGAAGAGATGCCCATGTTCTTTCACAGTTTTCCATCTATGGGAAAAAACTCAAACTTTACTGACCAGGTGTTGTCTCCCTGATGCAGCATGGTTCACATGTCTTTACTGTCTTTTTCCCCTGTTGTTGTGTTTGTCCAGCCTCTTTGACTCAACTCCATTTTATCCTCTCATATCTCCTTCATTTCTCACTGACATGCTCCCTGTCTGGCTCACCATCATTTGCTGCTTTACTCACTTTTGAAATGGAATATGAGCCCAGCAGCCTGTAAGTTCAAACAATCCTTTACAGCTTGTTGTGCTTCAACAGCTCTGAGAGCCATGGGATTGCTGAACTGTCCCTCTGCCACCCCTGTGGTGGTGCAGGGCCGAGCACCTGGCTCACCTGGCTCACCTGGCTCACCTGGCTCAGCTGGCTGCTGCTGCAGCACCCTGGCCACAGATGGGCTGCTGGTGTCCCCAGGCACGCTGCCCACCAGCAGGCTGATCCTTCTGCAACACCCAGGCCACACTGGAGCTCCCCCTTTGCAGGAGCCTGTATTCACACCCAACATTTGCTATATTCTCCTTGGTGAAGGCTAAGATGGACTGACAGGGGCTGTTCACCCCACACCCAGTAAAGACTGGCATCACAGAAAAACACCTGGGGGTAAAACAGTCAGTGTGGAGAGAGGAAACAGGGGGGCATGTTCCATGTACTGCCTCTGTTCACCACCCTGCTGACGCAGCCTGAGCTCCTGCTGCTGTGGCTTGTGATGGTGTGAGAGCAAGGTGTGGTGTGGTACAGCAGTGTTCAGGACCCCCAGGTACCCCCAGGGTCTGCACTGAGAGCTTCAAGGCTCAGATCTCCAGGACAGGATTGCACTGAGAGCTTCAAGGCTCAGATCCCCAGGACAGGATTGCACTGAGAGCTTCAAGGCTCAGGAACCCCAGGACAGGATTGCACTGAGAGCTTCAAGGCTCAGGACCAGCTCAGCCAACTAGTGACACAGCTGGCCTGAGAGAACTACTTGGAGGAGCAGCAACTTCACAGCACTGGCTGGAAATTCAGAGGGATTTAACTCCCAATTAATGCTGATCCCTGGCTCATTCAACCCCACCACTGAGAGTACCACTGAGGAGGACAGAAACTCTGAGAGAAATGAGGCCACCAGGGTCCTCCTGCTTGAAACAACCAAAGACCACCACAGAGGGGATGGGACCTGACTGGGCCAAACCAGCAGGAAGTTCATTCTACAGAGTTCCTGAAACAGAGATGAAATTCTTTTCATTAAGCAAACCAAGACCCAAGAGATGAGACACATGAGTACAGAAAGGTCAGTGCAGCATCATCTCCGAGCTCGCAGCTGGGCTGCCTGGTGAAGTGCTGCTCTCCTGCTGGACCTTTAAGTGCTGTTAAATTCATTTGTCACTTGATGGAAAGCCAACAGGCTACAAATCTCCCGAGCCCCTGTGGCTGAATAGTGACAGGAGGATTCTGTTCTGCCCTCAGAAAACATTTGTGCACAGCTCTGCCTGCACTCATCCACGCTGCTTTAACTCATCTGCCTCCCATTCTCCCCGGGCTGGCAGGACAAATTGCTCACTGTGGCTCCTTTTCAGAGGCAGCACAGCGCGCAAAGAATCATGACTGAGCAGAAACACAAGGAACAGGCACATAAAAATTCATCACTTTGGCCTAATGACCTCTTGCCACTGGATTTGGCAAACCCCATCTCAAAAAGTAGCACCGAGGGAGAGCTGAGCAGAGCGGCTGAGTGAAATTACTGACAAAAAATATCCTGCACACAGGAAAACCCCACCAGATGCTTCATTGTCCTTGCAGAGAAGTGGTGCTGAAAAAGGGGGTGATCTACCACATGGCATATTGGGTGGAATAAGTAGTGCCATTGTTTCAGGGCAGCTCTGTCACTTTACTGACCGCAACACAAAGAGGTGTAAAGCAAGATTTAATCCTGACTTTTTAGTCAGCAGATTAAAACCAATCATGCCAGATGTCCACAAGACTGTTTAACATACAGAAAGCTTTTTCATACTCTACAAAATAGTAGAAGTTGTAATAACTTCTTTATTTCCTCTACTGAGGCCTTTTTCACTCACTTTTAGTCAGAAAAAAGGAGATGTTGTAAAAGATTTTAAGATGTGCTATTAATTTTTACTCTAGCCTTTCTTTTTTTCCCTTTTGAGACAAAGCTGAGCAAAGTAAATTCCTTAACCCATCCAAAATTAGACAGGTATGCCAAAGAAAACTGCTGGTGTAAGAAAGCTGTGATTTTAAAAAGAATTTATAGCCATTAAGACCAGCAATGGATGCTACCAGCAGCGTTTAACTTCTACAAGTAACACTTGAAGTGATGAAAGACATGAAAACACTGTGGTCAGCAACAGATCATCCTTTTCCCCTCAAAACTGGGGGGATTCCTGCCCAGATGTCTGCTCACAGCTGCTGTGAGGATGTGTGGGCTGTGCTCAGCTGGCACAGGGACACAGGGACAGAGGGACAGAAGGACACAGGGACACAGGGACAGGGACACAGGGACACAAGGACACAGAGCACAGGACACAGGGACACAGGGACAGAGGGACACGGACACAAGGACACAGGGACACAGGACACAGGGACAGAGGGACAGCAGGATACAGGGACAGAGGGACACAGGGACACAGGGACACAGGGACAAGAGACACAGGACACAGGGACACAGGGACAAGGGACACAGGGACACAGAGTACAGGGACACAAGGACAAGGGACACAGGACACAGGACACAGGGACCAGGGACACAGGGACATATTTAATTTGTTTTCTCATCATGTGCTTTTACAAAATCCTCATGATAAGCTTCTAAAACAAAAGTAACCATCTTAGTGAATCCCTGACCCAAACCAGGGCTGCTGTACCACTTAAACCATTTCCTTCCTCTCATTCCTGGCAGAGAGCGAAGTGAGAAGTTAAGATCATAGCAAGGCACTGCTTCACCCTGCTGCCACTGAGGCAGGACAGCACTGTGGGACACCTGCAGCCCTCCCTGCTGTGCCCCTGCAGGCGGGGCAGAGCCCAGATGTGCTGCAGCTGCTCCTGCCACCACAGGAACCACCCTGCCCTCTCCCACACCAGGCTGCCCTTCTGGAGCTCGGGTCAGACAGGAGCAGCTGTGTCTGGCTGGCCATGGTGGGCAGCATTGCAAACACAGCCACAGGGACAGGACCCTGCTGCCCCACTGAAGAGGAGATTCTTTAGGTTCACTGGGATGCACTGTTTGTCTTTCTATCATCCTCCTCCTCAGTGCTCCCTGCAGGTCTGGTATCATGCACACTAATGTTCTGTGATTCTGCACTGAAGTGCTGGACAGGAACTCCAGATCTGCCCCTCTGATGGCTGAGAGGTGGAACAGCCTGGCTCCAACCCTCTGACACACTGAGGGGACATGGCTGAACATGAGGGCAGCCAGCACAATGAACACGAGGGGATTCTGTTTGTCACAAAGCCCAACTAGAGATTCTCAAGCTACCCAACAGGAATAAGTCAACCAAGTGTAAATTTGACTGAGAGATTTCTGCTGGTTGAACACTTACTTCATCATTACTTATTCCACTCTGGAATTTGCACTATTTAAAAATTACAATTCTACTCTCTACTTCTGAATTTCTTCAGGCAAGTCTTGTGGGTGGCCCTCAAGATACATTTTACCAATTTTTCATGCCCATCCCTCGAAATGTGACCCTGCTCCTGTGCTTTTATCTCTCTGACAACTTCACACAGGAAAACATGCAGCCCCTCTGATAGCATGAAATCGGAAACAAAAGCCTCTGGAAACAAAGGGGAGGAGGGAGGCAGGGTACAGTCCAGGTCCTGGCTGATTTTAGGCACAAACAGATGTTCATAGGACCCAATACCCTGAGCAAGCTGAAAGGAAAAGCTTGTAAAAGAAATGGACCTTAAAAACAATGTATTGAAGAGCTTTAAAATAAAGGCAAAGGAAAAGCAATATGGCTTTCACTGATAAATCTCAGCTAAGAAAACCAAAGTGGCACCATGAATTTCAATGATGCATTTTTCCTTCTCAATGAACTCTGCAGCTCATTTTGAAATCTACAAATTGCTTAAATCTCAACTTGGTTTACAAGTCTCCCATAGCCATTAAGAGGTTACAATACAGGCATTTCTATTTCTTGTAACTAATCACCAGAGCTGGAAACACCCAGCAAAGCCCTGAAATATAGGCTAATGCCATTATTTTAAAAGCTGCTTACAGCTCAACAAAGAGGAATATGCTGAAAGAATCTTGATTGGAAAAAATCTTAGACTAGTTGTTGGAACAAATTATGTTCAATCTCCTGCTCTTTTCATGTGCTCTATTTCAGACTCCAAAAGCCCCATGGAAAGGATCCCTGAATTGGACTTGGGTTCTGTTTCACAAAAGCCAAAACAGCATTTACAAACGAAACAAAGTGTGGAATCATTCCTCTGACTGAAGTTTCTGCTTTTGTGATTAAAACTCTCTTCCTCTCTCTTGAAGAGCCTGCCATCCAAAAGGCCCTGTGCCATGCTCCAATGCACAAAATACATGTATTCATTACAGGAGAAAAAACCCTGAAAAATTTGGCACAAAGGCGGGTGCATGGCTTAACTCCTGTTTAGGGCAGCCCTCACTGGAACTCTGCTCATTTGCATAGATTTTACCTACTGATTGTCTCTATCAGGGATACAGTGCATGGCTAAAAGGAATGTTCCATCAGCTGCTTGTGGTCAGGTGCAGATTTAACTTGATAGTTATTAGCATCAATGAGACCCACACAGTAAAGAAATACAGAAGCAGAATCTTTTCCCACAGCACTGAACTCAGTGGGAATTATTTTAATGACAAAGCTGAGACTGATGCATCTAAGTCTGCTCAGGAAGCTTTAAGAAATTACAGGTTGAAATTCCATCCAGAAGAGACTGTGCATTTGTCCAGTCTAATTACACATACTGGATCATATGTGGCAGTGATTTCATCCTCAGCTGAAGCAAATGGCACCTGTTTGACTAAAACAAACCTTCAGAAAGGCACGACCCCTTGGTAACACAGGACTCTCACAATTCCTCTGGCAGCCACTCCAGGAACAGAACCACTCTAGGGGCTGATTTCCCACATATGATTTTTCATTTTAAATCCTCTGTTAGCAGCTTCTAAACATCACTCAGACACAAAAGGAAGGGGGGCATTGCTGTGAACACTGCAGAGTCTGAAACCACAGCCTGCACACTCCAGGGAAACCCTCTGAGCTCCTGGCAAGGCTTGTCTGAGTGAACTGCAGTGGATCTCCAATGAAGCTCTGAAAACAGCTCCTCTTGGCACTCCTAAGCCTTCCACACCTAAGGGAAAGAAAATTTATACCCATCTGAATTTCTGGACTGTCTTCAGATACTTCAGAGTGAGACAACCAAGACAGACTGGTTTTGAATGGCATTGGGAGAATGCTTTTCTGCAGGAGTGCTGATAATCTGGTATTACTTGTAGCTGCAGTGCTGAGCTATCCACAACAATCTGATCTCAGAGCTGCTACCAACTAAGCAAGCAGTGCAGTTTGCACTAACTGTGACACATTTTACTCCCTAGAGCACACACTGTAACTTCTGACAACTACACTCAGTGTCCAGGAAACTGAGCTGCCCATATTAAAGGATTTTAAAATTACCACTACAAACCCACTATGAACTAGCACACAGATCTGATCAGTTAAAAATCTGTAATTCACCAGCTTCAGTGCAAGTTCCATTTAGTTCTGGAGAAATTATCAAAAGTGGGAACAATGCTAATGCCAACAGTCTATAAACACCCTTCTGTATCTTCCCAGCACACACACATGGCTGAAAGTAATCCGTGCAAGTTATTGGCAAAAAACCAGATGAAACAGCCATCTGTAGAGGAATCACTGGCAGAAACTGGCTTTTATTTCAGTGGTCACAGTTCCAGCAGCAATTCTCACAGCAAAGGGCCAGCATCAGGTGTTTGCTGAAGCACATGCAACATGCAGCAGCAGGCAGTGCTCTGAGCCCTCTGCACAGCCTAACACAAGAACTGCAGCCTTCATTTTGTCTAACCCTGCTTTTATTGTTTGTCATTGTTTCTTAGAGTTATTCTGCTGTCAATATTTGAAGAACAGAATCCTGTCTGGGTATTGATTTCCTAAAGACTTTGAATCACTGCCTTCATAATGCATATATTTTAAAGCAGGTGCATGCAAAAGGTGGAGGTGAAGCTGCTTATTGAATTAAATCAATACAAGACACCATACTGGCAATTATCATCTAGTATTTATTTTATACAATGTAAAATACCCAGAAGACAGAAGAAAAACAGATTTCCATCCCACTTTGGCAATCTTAATTTAGATCTCGTGTACACTCTGGACCTCTGGCTTGCTTTAATCAGCTGCTGTCACTCAGGCACTCAGCACACCCTGACTCCTCTGGTGATGAAGGGGTGCACAGTGCCACCTCCTGTGATCTCCCTTCCCTCTCAAGGGAGCAGACACAGGGCAGTGCAGCTGAACTCTGGAGATGCTTCTCCAAGAGCATCAGCTCATCCAGAGCATCCAGCTCAGGGCTGCACTGCAGAGACTCCAGGACTAAAAAAGCCCCAAATGACATGGAGGGGGAAATACAGGATCCACACTGAAGTCCAACTCAACTCAGGTTATGTTTGTGCTCTGCAAGCTTACTGACAGTACTACAGTTACACTGCATTCAGCTGAAAACAAACAAAAATTGCATCTGGTTTAATTTTCAGGGACCCATTAGGGTAATATGAGTAAAAATAATCTAGAAGCAGCATTTTAGAAGCACAGTGTGATCCCCAGAATGAGTTCCAGCAGTACATGCATTTCTCTCCTGTCTCTGGGGGAGCAGAGCTGGATGCAGTGAGCAGCAGTGCACTGAAATCCATCCCAGACTGCCTGGGCTGGAGAGCAAACTGCAGCCCCAGCCTGGCAGGGAGAACAGAACAGGAACCCCAGCCTGGCAGGAAGAACAGAACAGAACAGAACTGCATCCCCAGCCTGTCAGGGAGAGCAGAACTGCATCCCCAGCCTGGCAAGGAGAACAGAACAGAACAGGAACCCCAGCCTGGCAGGAAGAACAGAACAGAACAGAACTGCATCCCCAGCCTGTCAGGGAGAGCAGAACAGAACAGAACAGAACAGGAACCCCAGCCTGGCAGGAAGAACAGAACAGAACAGAACTGCATCCCCAGCCTGTCAGGGAGAGCAGAACAGAACAGAACAGAGCAGGAACCCCAGCCTGGCAGGAAGAACAGAACAGAACAGAACAGGAACCCCAGCCTGGCAGGAAGAACAGAACAGAACAGAGCAGAACAGAACAGAACAGAACAGAACAGAACAGAACAGAACAGAACAGAACAGAACAGAACAGGAACTCCAGCCTGGCAGGGAGAACAGAACTGCAACCCCAGCCTGGGCTGGAGAGCAAACTGCAGCCCCAGCCTGGCAGGGAGAACAGAACTGCAACCCCAGCCTGGGCTGGAGAGCAAACTGCAGCCCCAGCCTGGCAGGGAGAACAGAACAGAACAGAACAGAACAGAACAGAACAGAACAGAACAGAACAGAGCAGGAACCCCAGCCTGGCAGGGAGAACATAACTGCAGCCCCAGCCTGGCAGGGAGAGCAGAGCAGAACAGCCTAAGCCTGGCAGGGAGAACAGAACAGGAACCCCAGCTTGTCAGAGAGGACAAAACAGAACTGCATCCCCAGCCTGGCAGAGCTGCCTGTGTGCCCAGAGCTGGGCAGCAGATGATGGCAATCTCTGCAGCTACTGCACAGCCCCTGCACTGAGCAGAACCAGCCCTGCCCTGCTGCTCCTGCCCAAGGGCTGCCAGATGTGCCTCACTGAGAGCTCAGGAAGGTGTTTTCCCCCAGGAGCTGATTGTCCCTTTTGTGCCAGGCAGCAGCAGAGGCTGAGCACATCCTCCTGTGCCACTGGGTCAGAGCTGCCCCTTCCCTGCCTGGCTCAGGATGGGGAGAGCCCCAGCTGTGCCAGGGGGGACCCCTGAGGGATGCTGTGCACCCTAAATGGACCCTGCCCACCCCACAGCCTCCTGCCCACCCTGCAGCTGGAACACAGGGCAGCTGGCCTGAAAAACACCTTGCATGGCACCCCAGCAGTGCCACCACAGGCTGGACCCAGATCTGCTCTGACCAGGGGGCTCCTTCATAGAGAAACTGCTTCTCTTCCTACCTCTACCAAAAAGTGCCATTTAATTGTTACTGTTTGTTTGTGGGCTCTTTCAGACAAAAACTGCTTCTTCTCCCATCTCTACCAAAAAGTGCCATTCAATTGTTAGTGTTCATTTGTGGGCTCTTTCAGACAAAAAACTGCTTCTTCTCCTACCTCTACCAAAAAGTACCATTCAATTGTTAGTGTTCATTTGTGGGCTCTTTCATACATAAACTGCTTCTTCTCCCACCTCTACCAGAAAATGCCATTCAATTGTTACTGTTTGTTTCTCCCACTGAAAGAGCAAGTTGCACGAAGTGTAGAAAGTCAGTTACAAAGAAAACAACAAAAACCAGCAGAAGCCAGAACATGACTACACAGAAAGGACCATGTGTAATATACCAAGGTAATATACCCTTTTCTTCCACAGGAAGATACCATGAAGAAATACTATAATATTCAAGGATTTTATTGGCATACTCTTCACTCATTAAAAAAAAAAAAAAAATCTATTCCATGATCGTTGAGAATAACATCAGACTGTATAGGTCAAAAATTGACTGACATCACTCTGGACAGGCATTATTGAGACACACAAAGAAGCTCTTGTGCCTTTAAGCTTATGGTACATTGCAACGCAGTAAATGAAAAGCCACTATTATGAGGGGATGTTTATGTCAGTGTCTGAAACAAATCTTCTTTTTACTAGGATAATACTGTCTTAAATTGTTAACTGTTGATCAGATAAACAACATGTGATAAAGATCCTATAATCTCTATTCATACAATTGGTTTTAACCCCTTAACAGCTTTACATATTAAAATATTACACATTAATTACCCTTGTGAAAGCTTGAAAGAGCTGTAAATTACACCCTAACACATTTCTTGTATAAGCAGTAATGCAAGAATTCAGGATTAGATTTTAATAAGGTGGAGATATAGGATAGTAAAACTGGCACAGGAGGTAATGTCTCAGTCACTGCTAGAACTTGCATCCTGCCCCCTTCCCACTCTGGTGTCTGTGTGAGAAGAGCTGAGGGCTCAATACAGACTGAAGAGGTGTTTCATGCAGTGAGGACGTGGAGAGCCTCTCTTGCCTTGTGGCACCAGGCAGAGGTGACCCACTGCTGCATGACCACAGAAAGGGCAGGAAACTTTATCCTTCTTCCCCTGGAGAAGGAGCAACCTCCATGTTACAGCAGTTATTACAGCTGATGTGAGATTACCAGACTGCCACTTTGCATATGCTGCTTTGAAATGTCCAATTCTCATCTCAAATTGGGACTGGGATAAACGACACATTATGGGAAATCCTATTCTGACAAAGGAAAAATTGCTGTCTGAATTATCAGTACTAATAAAGGTAGATTTGTGGACACATCATGTAGATGAGAAAGTCAAAGTTTCATTTAACTATGCACATGATAAAATACAGTGGAGACCTGTATCCAGTAAACATTTTTTTTCAAAATTACCACGGTGTGAGTCCTCCTCAGAGGGGCTGAGGAACAGAATCTGCTGTCCTGTTTCTTGTCTCTGCTACACAACTTTGAGAGCAAGAACCACGAAAGAGAGAAATGAACAAGCTGCAAGTGCTTATTCCACAGTGCTGAGCAGCTCAGGGTGTGCTTCCTGAACTTCCTTAAAATTAATAAAATTAAAATTAATACTCAAGTCGATGCTGATTTACAGTGTACTGTTCCACCTGGGCAGGCTGCAGGGGGTCCCTGTACAGAGTCATCCTCACAGGATAACTCCATTCCCACACTCATCCTCACAGGTAACTCTGTTTCCACACTCATTCCCACGGGATAACTCCATTTCCACACTCATCCTCCCAGGATAACTGTGTTTCCACAGGATAACTCCATCTGCACACTCATTCCCCCAGGATAACTCCATTCCCCCAGGATAGCTCCATTCCCCCACTCCTCCTGCCAGGATAACTCCATTCCCCCAGGATAACTCCGTTCCCCCAGGATAGCTCCATCCCCCACTCCTCCTGCCAGGATAACTCCCTGCAGGACCCCTGCCTGCAGGAGCAGTGCCATCCCCTCCTGCAGCCCCCAGTTCTCAGCAGCTTTCTCAGCACATGCTCCGAGCCCCTCTGGGCCCCAGAGGAGGCAGCCAGAGAACAATCCCCTCACTCATCTCCCCCCTTATCTGTGATGGAAGTAGAAACAATTGCATCATTTAATTTACTGTTGCAACGGGGATATGGCTCATTGGCCCCTCGTTGTTTTGAAGATGGATTTAATTAACCTCCTGTGAATCTTGCCAACGTGTGGCAGCAGCAGTATGGAATGAAAGATGTCACAGAATCAGCTGCAGGGTAATGAGCATCTCTCCAGCTTGCTGAGCTGAGGGCTGCTGGCTCCAGAGCCTTGGAGCAGATTGAGTTAATGCACTGCAGCCTGGCCTCTGGGAATCCCAGCCTGGCTGTGCCTGAGACCGCTGAGAACAGAGGTAATTGAATCATTCCTAGTGGCCACATGCAGAGGCCATTTGCAATCACTGGAAAATAAATAATTGCAATTAACTACACTGTTAAGTAAATATATCCAGCCCCTTGGGAAAGCAATCTGCATGCTTTTTATAAGTCTGGCTACAATATAAAACTCATCACAATGTCTGTGAGAGTAATTTATAATGAACATTAGCAGGTGCCTCAGATGTGTTGCTGCCATTTACCTACATTAATAAAGCTCTCCTTATTACACCTGAAATTGTTTGCATTTTAATTTAACAAATCTTTATTACACTGCCATGTTACAAAGGCTGCAGTTCCAGCATTTCCTAGAAACATTTGAGCTTGTAAAGAATGTTAAAATCTTTATGAGAGGAAGGCTTTTACAGTTTGAGAACTGTTTGAGACTATAAAACCAATCCAGGATTTTACATGCTTTCCTAACTGGAATGAAAACATGACCTGAAACTTGTGAGCTATTGATTTATTCCATGATGTTCTGGTTTATCTCAGAAATACAGCAATGTGTTTTCTCTTACAGGAATGGTTTGGTATCACTTTACAGGGGAAGGGAGCCCTGGAACAGTTTTTAACCAGCAGCCACCATGGACAGAACCTCCTGGAGCTCTCCTGGCCACGAATGAAATGCTGCACCTGGTGTCCCAAATGTCAGTGCTAACCTGCCTGTCACTGCCCAGCAAAGGGAGCAGTCTGCTCTGGAACAGGGAGGCACAGTTGAGTACACCCACAACAACACAAACCTGCTTTCTATGCCATGGCAGCATTTTTAATGCAATGGAACTTCACTGGTTCCTCAAAGCAAAATAAGTCAGAATTAAAAAAAAAGAAAATTATTGCTGTGTTTGTAACAAGAATGTGCAATTCTTTCATGCCCTTTTCCTGATGCATTCAAAGCATCTTCTGCAAATATTACTTATATAAACACACACACACACAAATATTTGCACCTGACAAGACAGCAGGTGGCTGGTGCTGTCTCTGACTGACAGAGCCTCATCCTGACAGGTGACCTGTTTCTGTCCAGGGAAGCACATCTGTACAAGGAGGAGATAAAGAAGTCTCACATCCATTCATCACCTCACTTCAATCAGCTTTTCAAATCAGTTATTATTGGCTAATTAACTATTAATCTTTTTCATGACAATTACTAATGGATCATTTGTTGGCTGGAGTTTGCAAAGATCCTTGTTAGTGTCCAATGCACGGGATGAAACAAATCGAACTTTAAGTATTTCTTCAGATTTGAGCAAGATTGAAATCAATTATTCAGATTGAAAAGTTGTTCATCAGCTCTCTGAAGCAGAGCAGTCTGTTCCAAAGGGAGAGTGGTGTCCAAGGAAGAGGTCCCTGCTCTGCAGCACATGTGAGCTCCTGACTCAGCACTCCACAGCCCTGGCAGTGCCAGCAGGGCTCCCCCGAGCTCTGGTGAAGGATCCACCCCTGCTGGCTGGCTCACAATGGAACACACCTTGTGCCAAGAGAGTGATGGAATGGAGATTATGGCATTGCCTGCAGCACCATAAAGACAAGCCAGAATGAAGTTCCTGTTCTATCAGATAATATAAAATCACATGGTCAGAGGTGGCAGAGAGGCACAGTGCAAGCGAATGATGGAGCCAGACGTGTAAATTCTTCTGAGCAGTTATTACCTTTTAAAACACATTTAATCAGCAATTCCAGCCCTGGCTTATCAAAGGGCTTCTTGGCAGAAGTCTAGAAAGGAAATATTCTGGTTGACTGTGACCCATGGAGCAGACAGGTGGGTGGACAAGATTAATTCTGAGTTTTAAGATGAGGACTTTACTTCTTTTTCTGCAGATAGAGCTTGCAAGCTTTTTACAGGCCAAAATGTCTGGAATCCTGATATACTACTTCTGATGCTACCTTTATAAACTTTCATATATGATACACTTTATCCTGCTCCAGCCTACCAAGTTCCCACCAACCCTAACAAAATGTGCTTTAGCAAGGAAAAAATAAAACCTGTTTTTTCCTGGATACAAGGCAAGCCTATGATTTACCTTGAGCAAATGGATTTTGTGATTAATGTGACTTTCTCCTAAAGCCTGAAAAACTGAACTCGTTACTGAGCTGCTGTTCTTGGGACTGAGGAGCACACACACAGCTTTAAAACTCTTTTTCTTGGAAGCACAAGGTACTTTTGTAAAAGACTCCTGAATCAGCAGTCTCAGGAAGAGAGTTTTACTCCCTAACAGTCAAAATAAGCTCATCTTCTTAGGCCTGTTTATACTTTCCTAAAATGGATGTACTGGACAAAGAAGACTTAGAGTTTCAATTAATAACTTCTTTAAATGTTAAAGCAGAAATCCTCCTGTGGGTAAGCACAGCCAGAGCTGGGAGCTGAGCTGCCTTGGGCTGGGGCAGGGCACAGCAGAGAGCAGCTCCAAGATCTAGCTGGAATGGGAAATCTCTCTTTTTTCAGCACCTTCTGCAGCAAAGGAGGGAAAGCCCTGCAAGTGGCAGCCCTGGGGACTGGCACATCACACACATCACACCCCACAGCTCTGCACAAGCACAGAGAGCACAGACAGCACAGCTCTGCTCCACACCCAACCAGCACTGAAGGGAAGAGGTGCCAGTAAACTGTTCACACTGAAAAACGAGGTAGAAGGGGAGACCAGGGGGACCCATCACAGCAGGAAACACCACAAGCTCTGCAGCAGCCAGAGGTAAGAGAATTCACTCATTTCTTCCATGTCGCAGTCACTTCACTTCTCCCATCTCAAACAAAACAATGGGATCTCCTCAGTTCTTGGTAACAAACCCCCACAAACTCCTGCTCCCTCCTTACTCTTACCATGTTCAGAGATTTCAGTGTCCTGGTTTCATTCAGGTGACAGCCAAGTTGTTTTATTTCAGAACTCTCCAGCATGTAATGTATCACCTTTTAAAGAACCAAAACACTAACTCATAATAAAGATTCGATTTCTGGAATATTCAAGTTCAGCTACAGTATGTCTCACTGCTGCTGCAGAGTTCTTCAAAATCACCTCACCAAATCTTTCTACTGAATTTTAGAAGATAATTTTCCAGAAACAGAAAAGGTACCTTAGGCACACATGCACCAACACATTTGAAATGTACTTCAGAGTGCAAAGATTACAGTGCCCTGTGTTAGCTTTGAAAGGGGAGAGCAGAACTTTGGAAAAATTACAGGAATCACAAATTCATGTTTCTGTGAAATGCTGTGACACTTGTACTGGAGACACTGCAGAGAAGCTGCAAATACAGACTAGAATTCATAGCTGAACCAGCATAAAAGTTTCTGTCATTTTTTATATGTTGCAAACACTTCCACATGTGCTGGGGATAGAGGTGCTGGAAGGTATCTGAAAGCAGCAGGCAAATAATCAGAATGCTATAACACCCAAAAAAGTCTAGCATTTAAAAAAAAAATCAGTAGGCACAACTTTGAATTTAAACAGCAGCAAATCCCCAGCCACCTTTGCCAGTACAGGATTAAGTGAATTTACCTGGCTGTCAGACAGAAGATTCAGGTCTTACAGCACACCTTGAAGTGACCAAAACCCGATGAAATGTAGATTTTCCTCCTGCAGTTCCTGCCTTACTAAACACATTTTGTAAGAACAAGGGCTGTTCCTGAGGCTGGAGCAGGCTAATGAGCATTTTCTGGATGCTTGGCAATGATAAACACTGGCATCCACCTTCCCTGGAGAGAGACTGGCCCCAGTGGGATGTGCTGGGACCTGGCCCGGGGGTGCTCCAAGGCCAGAACTGCCAGAACAGCAAACACAGCTGGAGATTCACTGGAGCCCCCAGCAGCACCTGGCACTGCCCAGCTGCCAGCAGCCTCCCCTGATGGCTCCAGAAACAGCAAAGCAGATCTTTCCAGCACAGAAATCAAGGTGACTCCAAACTGAGGCTCCCATAAGTGTTCAATAAATGACATATTAATGATTTATAGTCGATTAATTATGAATTAATATGCTCAACGTTTTGTGCATCTGATTTAGGACACTGCACATCAGGGTCTGCACTCCACATTCTGAGCAGCTCTCAGATTGTCCCTTTAAATGGCTTAACTGGGAAATTATTTACAAACATTTTACATTTTTATGATGTAAGCACAGTTTGCATTTGCACAACACAAGTATTGCTTGTAGCATCTCACTGCTACAGCTTCAGCAGCTGTGGTCTCAAGAGGGAATTCAAAAGGTCAGCAAGAAAAGCAGAGATAAATTTAGTAACATACACAAAGATGACAGGTCAATGGATTAACCCTTGCAATTCCCAGTATTAACTCCACTGCTGAATAGTCCAGGGAGTGGTTAATCTGCATGGGCACATGTTAAACAGCAGCAGGGACAGGGACAGCCTGGGGAGGGGCTGGCCGTGGGCTGGCCCTGAGCTTTGGGGCAGAGGCAGCTCTGGCTGCTGTGGCTGTTCTGGCTGCTGTGGCTGTTCTGGCTGCTGTGGCTGCTGCACCCCTGCCCACAGCACCCTGCCAGCCCCAGGAAAGGGCACACTGCAGCCACAGCCCCCACAGGCTATCTGTGATCTGGGCCAGGAACTCAGACACAGCCAGACCAGCAGGTCCTACTGCACAATTCCCTCCAGAGGTGCCCTACAGCTCTGTCCTTCCAAATGCTGCTCCAGAAACTGGAGTGCCCCCAGGACCAGCCCTACTGCCAGGGCTGCACTGTGACTCCCCAGCATGTCCTGGAGCCCAGGGCAGCCCCACACACATCACACAGCTGCTTCTCACAGCTCTGGGGGCTGCTGGCACACAGAGTCATAAACTGCACCAGGTGCACAGCACTGCAAAACAAACTTACTGTGACTTCAGCTGTCCATGTACAAAACTGGAAGTTTCTGAATCACCTTCAATTATGCTTAATTACGTTACTTATTAATAATGCAATTCTTATTAATTACATTATTACTTAACATTGCAGAGTGGCTGGGTGAAGTTCTGATTACTGGGCTATGCTACTTATTAAAAAAATAGAAAATCTGTATTATTGTAGTGCTTTGTACACTCACACAGGCTTGCATCTTAGGTAGGAAGAATGAGAAAATGAATGTGATTCATCCCCCAATGACATCTTTTTTGCTCTCATGCAGCAGGGTAAGGCATTCACTCCCAAGATGCAGAGAACTGTGTCAGGCTCAGAGCCCCTGGGCTCTCCCTCCTTGCTCTGCAGCTCAGTTTCCATCAGTTGGGGTTAGTGGCACTATTCTGTTTGGTGGGGATGACTTTGGAACTTGCAGACATAAAGGTGGAAATGTTAATCCATTGGTACTAAACACACACCCCCTGCAGCTGCAGCCCTGCTGGCAGCAGGAAGGGCAGGAGAAACTCAGGGCAGCTTTAGCAGTGATGTGCAGGAGGGAACTGCAGAGACTGGCAGGGGCCTCAGACAGCAACACCTCAGCAACACCCACAGCACCAGGGAAGGAAAAAACAACAGTTGTTTGCAGTGATCACTGTCCAGCGATCTCTGACCACTGCTGATAACCAGGGCAGCCACAGGGCAGCTGTCAACCCTCAACAAATGCACTGGGAAGCTGCAGAGTCTCAATTAGTGACCTGACTTTCACTTCAGCCATGCTTTAAGCTTCTTGGCTAAATGACTGCCCTGCAGAAAGGATTCCAAGAAGAAGTACTGGTTCCATTTGCAATGCTGTAACACCAAACTCCTGTTCTTCAGCAGATGGACTCCTCACCACGTAGGAGGAGGATGAAAGAGAGCAGCACCACACCTGATGGGGGCAGCCAGCCTTGGGCACACAGGACATTTCCCACAGCTTAATCTACAAAATAAAAACTTCTGGCTCCAAAGATACATGCCTGCCCTCAAGGACACAAAAAAGACATTGCAGTACCTCAGAGAATTGAAGTGGGAAAACCATAAGATTAAACTGGTTTTCAGTCTGGGTGTTATTTCTGACACCACCTTACCTGGAGCTTCAGCACTCAAGCCAAGGCTATCCCAACTCATAATGAAAAAGGCTTAGCACATTCTTTTGGCTTTATCCAGATCTCCCAGGCCCCCTTCCACATCAGGATGCTGCTGGCACAAAGGTCTGTACTGATGACTGCCTGTATTTTAAAAGTGTGGAGTTCTATCACAGACATTTAGGAAATGCCTCTTGTTTTCCCTCAGATAGGAAGGTAATGCAGCACTTCCCCTGCAGGAAATTATTCTGATTCACTGTGAGCTACAAGGAGCTGGCAAAAGCCACAAGCACACAGTGTCAGTCACTTGGTGGATGTTCCTGTCAGAAGCAGTCTTGGCCAAGTCTGATGTCAGTATTAACATTACTTTGTTAGGGCACTGTTATGTTTTCTAGAGGGCAAAAAAAAGAGAAAACAAACCTGGTAGGTCTACAACAGAAGAAAAAGAGAAGTCCTACCTCTACTACTGCTTTGGCATCCAGTCTAAAGTTGAAATCTCCAAAGACAAAATACGAAACTTTCTCAAACCGCTGATCTATAATTCTGGAAAAAAATGAAAACAGAACAAACCTGTCATTCAGCTTGACACATATGCAAGAATGTACAAAGAAACACATGTTATCCTTAAGCACAGTCTCAGAAATAATTACTGGAACCATCAAAACTACCACTTACACTGTTCCAATATATTAATCACATTTTCCAGTTGATTTTCTTTGCTTAGGCAATTCTATATTATCTATATTATCTATATTATCTATATTATCTATATTATCTATATTATCTATATTATCTATATTATCTATATTATATTATCTATATTATCTATTATTATCTATATCTATATTATCAATATCTCCAGCCCCTGTACAACAGTGCACCTGATTTCCCATGCCTGGCTGGCAGAGCAAGCTGGGGAAAGTGCATTTGCAGCAGCTCACACAAATCTGGCAGAAGTGGCATTTGGGGACCATGGAAATCTTGAGGGTATCATGGAGCTCCTTCACACCTTGGAAAGTTTAAGGAGATGGTTTTGGGCTGAGCAGGTAAGAATGAGGAATGCTGAATGCAGGGAGAGTTCAGAGTACTTTGAGTTTACTGATATACAAGCAATGTTACCAATATATAGATATATGTAAATATATAACCAATATATAACTGATATATAACCAATATATAACTGATATATAGCCAGTGTTACCAGTGGTTTTGGGCACTTTGGGAGCCACATGAGAAGGGACATCAACCATCCCATCTGGCACACTGAGGATCCCTGAGGCTCCAGACTGGCCTCAGCTCTCTCAAGACAGCTCTCTGCTGCTCACAGCACATTTCTGCTGAGGCTATAGAGAACATCTGCCAAGTAATTGCTCCAGCTGTGAAGATTGACTTTTTCCTCAAGCCTTGGCTCAGTCCTACCCAGGGAGTCATGGCATTACTCTCCATCTTCCAAATCTTGTATTGTTAAAAACTGTTGTATTATTAGCTGATCTATTATTAACAACAGTTGGGAGGTACTCTCAACAATACACAATTTTACAGCTTCTAGAGATCCTGGCACTTAGAAATCCAACAAGCCACACTTATTTTCAAACCAGGAATCAATATAATTCATCTCTATCAGTGGCTGAGAAGATATGAAACCCCCAAAACTCGACTGCCAGAGCCACAGAGAATTCACCCAGACAAAATGCACAGAGTCCCCCTGGGTGTGCAAGATGTGAGAACTGAGGGATGGATGCAGGCAACAGGCTGGGAACATTCTGGAACACATCAGCACGTGAGCAGGGCCCACAGGTGAGGCAGGGTCCAGCTGGGCTGCTCAGGGGGCACTGCTGCCCCACCACAGGGCAATTGTTTCTGATTCTATTTGCTTCAGGTGCCTTTTAGTTCTGCCATTACACCCATTTATCCTCAAAGCTACAAGGAAAGATGTAACACTGGATCTGTAATGAGATGCTGCTTCTCCTCTGGAAACATCTCACAGTTTTCACCAACAGTAATTTATTACACAAGGAATATTATTCTATGGAAAAAGTAATGTGCATTGGGCCTAAGACACTGATCATTGGAAGAAAATCTCTTGCAAAGACTTATCTGTTTCTGCTATGAAAATCTCCAATCCTCCATTTAGCTGACAGATTATTGCAGGCACTGTTAATAAATACTGCCCACTGTCAGCTCCCAGCAAGCCCTGAGAAAAACCTGTCACTCCTGACCTGCACAAAACATTAGTTTGATTAGTGCCCTCATGGAAAATTGAAGGAAAATGAGAACTTAAAAGTGAAACCATTTACATTGCCACAGTTTGCTAACACTATCAATTGCAAAATCAGATCTGCAACTTCCCCACCAGAACAACAGACTCTGCTTTTCCAACTGTCCTGAGTCAAGGATCAGCTTTGGCTCTGCCTGTTGCTCTTTCCTGCTGAATATATCCTGACAGATACTGCAGGAATGCCAGCAAGGTCCACTGAAGGCCTCTTGAAACAAACTGGGATTATGAGAACCATGCCTGTGATTGAATTATGCAGACAGATTTTCCAAATAAACAGACTGTTCCAAAAGCAGCCTGTGAAAATGTCTCCAGGCTGATGACCAAACCAGCTGATTACTCTGCTTCTGATCAATTAATTAAAACTCAGCCATCTCACAGCCCTGCACATTACCTGATTTAAACATGGTTTGCATACAAACCAAAGCCAGCTCTACAGCTGATAATTCTGGCCAGGTGCTCCCCTTGTAGCTGGTTGTGTTGGACATTTAGAGAGTGTCTCAGGACAGAGCACAAATGTTACTTCTCCAGAATGATGCTCCAAGTGGCTCCTGACACTTCTCTTTTCACAGGGGGGGGAATTAATGCAGGACAAGGAAATTCCCAACAGTGGCACAGCAAGGGATGCCCACAGCTATGCACTCACTGAGAGATGTGAAAATTCCTTCAAGTGACTCAACCCAACACATGCATTACCTGCTGTCCTTGCCATTACTGATTGTCAGTAAGTGCAGCTTACTTTGAGTTCAGGAGTTCCCCAATCCCAGACCTGTTCCAACAGGTTGGAACTCTGAGAGCTCTGAGCTGAAACTTCTCCTGGTGCCCAAAACTGAGCAGTGGCACAAGCAGCAGCTTTGCTGGCTGTGCCTTCAGTCAGAGCTGAGTCTGCAGAGCAGCTGGCAGCAAAGAGCAGCACAGCATGTCCCTGCCCAGGAAAGCTGCCTGCCACTGAGGCACTGGGACAGAGGTGGCACTGCCAGCACCCAGCCTGCCCAGGACACGGACAGGACTGGGCTCAGAGCTAAACTGAGCCCTCTGCTCCTTGTGCTTCATCTTCTGAGCCATAGACATGTACAGTTCAACACATGGACCACAACTGAGAATTTGGAAGACAATTTAAAAAAAAAAAAGAATGATTGCATGCAGAAAAACTAGGAAGGCTTCCAAAGCTGTGTCATTCTCCTTTGCTTTTTGCTTCTTAAAAATATCCTTCCTTTAACCACCAATCAAATAGTCCTTTAAACTAAACTAAACTGCCACCATAAATCACTCAATGAAGTGATAAATCTGAACCACATGAACAGAAAGCAGCAGCCCATGTCACCAGGATAAATCCATGGGTTCAGTGGAGCACCCAGTGCCATCTCCTGTAACAACCCTTACAGCTCAACCAAAGGGCTCCAGCACACCTGCAGGCTCCACTCCTGTACAACTTCAGGCAGCTTATGACAAACCAGGAGACTCAGTTGAAGATTTTGTGACTGCACAGAAGGCAGAGGATTTCCCTTCCACAGTTTGCATGCCAGCACTCACAGCCCCCATGCCCCTGTGCAAGGCCACCAGCAGGGAACAGGGATCAGACTGGGGCCAAAACTCCAACGAAACAGAAAACTCTTCTAACAGATGACAGCCAGCCCCTCCTTGCCAGAAAGAGAAGTCTTCATTCTGAAAAGTGTGCAACAACACATTCTCCCTTCTCATTCTTTATTCTTGCTCCAGAAGGAATTGCTTACAGGGAAAGAGTTTTTAACGTGTTTTAAAACACACCAAAGAAAGATCTTTACTTCTGCACATTTTGGAAATCAATATAACAAACTGGCAAATCAATCAATATAACAAACTGGCAAGTCAGCTGCACTGGGAACAAAGCATGCTCCCATCTGGGCTTCCTGCTGTCCCTGGAAAACTTCAGAGCACACAGCTACAAACACCACAGATGATTTCTCCTCTACCAGTTCCAAAAACACAGAACTTGTAATTGCACAGGGAGTCCTTGATAACAGATTCTTCACACCTGGAACACATGACCTCCATTATTTTGCCAGTCTCAAACTAGTTCTACATTTTTAATTGGTGGCACAACACTGAAAGCTTTCTGCACTGAATGGGTTAGTGCCTGTTTGTCTTCACATCTCATTGTGTTGTATTTTGAGAAGAGGCAGACAAGCTGAATGAAAGAGCAGAAAGGCAGTAAGAGAAGAAATCATTCAAGCAATTGTTACTTTCAAGTAGAATTTACAGTCCAAGTTACCCCCATGCTGAAATGTTCTGACGAGCTAAATCCATGATTTGTACTTTTTTTAAGTAGTAAACTTGATTGTCACTGCAAATTAACACTAAATTACTACTGCAATTTCTTTGCTGCAAAATAAATACACATAATTCTTATCTTGGTCTAATGACTGCAATTTGGCTCACTCTGGGCATCAGCAAGAGCTTTAGAGGCTCAGAGAGCTCCTGTGCTGCTCTGGAAACATCCCTGCTCTGCTGTGTCCATCAGCTTTGGGCAGACCCATCCCATTCCCTCAGCAGAGCTTCTGGCCTGGCAGCCCCTGGCACACTGTCCTTGACAAAAGCCTCTGTAATTCTGGGGCACCAGGTGAGTCTGAGAGCCCTGAGCCCAGAGCAGCCTGGCTGGGTGGGTCACTCACTGCCCAGGGCTGCTCTGCCTGGGCACCCCAAGCTCTGCTGGAAGCACACACCTCCCAGCCTGGCTGCCAGTGCCAGTTTCCTCAAAGCACTTAGGGAATGTCAGACTCCTGGAAAGAGTAAAAACAAGGAAGAGGCAGAGATTCCTCTTCTCAACACTACTGCAAATCTGGGCTTATTTATTAATATTATTTATTAATGTTCTGCTACACAGAACAGGGTGCAGTCCTAAAGTGAACAATTCTGTTCAACTGGAATCACTGAAATCCTTTTGCAATTTATTCTAAAGTACTCATTGCAGTAGCTAAAAATAAAGTTACTTGATGAAATGCACCTCTTTTATAAATGCTGTGTGGGGCACTGTATACATACTTCAAAGCACTGACGTTCAGCCAGAAAATCATAGGATCAACTTCCCCTTGCCTTCATACTTTTCCCTCCTACACTGTCCCCTCTCCACAGAATGGAGAAGACAAGGCAGCAGTTCAATATCAGCAGCTTGGTCATGGAAGAGAGCAGCTGAACATGATTCAGTGTGACAGGAGGCACTGTGATTTGGCTCAGCCATTTCTCAGGGCACTTTGTAAGGAGGATCAGCAGCATTATTCCTCTAATAGCCATGTCGAATGCAATAGCCAGCTGGGTTTTGTCCCAGAGCAAGGTATCAGCAGCAGGTCAGAAGGTAACATTCTGTTTACACGATTATTTCCTAAAGCACTTATCTTCTCCTCGGTGTGAAAGTTGACTTTTCTGTTTGTAAGGAGGCCTAAAGAATTGAGGGAATGGGAAAAATTAGCTCCACTGAGCTGGAGCTGAATGGCATTAGGTGGGAGGTCTGAGAAGGGCTGCAGGACGCCCAGCAGGACACCTTATTAGCCACGGCATCTCAGTTCATTCAGGCAAGCCAGACCAGTGTCACCAGCATTCCCACACAAAGACAAAGTTCTTCACACAGTCTATAAACATGCCTCCCTGGCCAATTCATCCTAACTTGACACTGCTGAAAAGAGGGGCTTGAGGCTTTTGGTTTTTTTAAAACACAACAATAACACAACAAAACAAAACAAAAACCGTGCAGCTCTGCCAAGCAGGCTGAATGGGGCAGAAGGAGGGACACTGTCACATTTCTTGGGAAGAAACAATCCAAAGGTCAAGCCATATTTTATTCAGTGAGCAAATTTTTATTATGACTAAATGTGTTTA
Source organism: Oenanthe melanoleuca (assembly GCF_029582105.1). Lineage (NCBI taxonomy): Eukaryota > Metazoa > Chordata > Aves > Passeriformes > Muscicapidae > Oenanthe > Oenanthe melanoleuca. The sequence continues at coordinate 34,610,801 of NC_079340.1, read as the reverse complement.
AGACAAATACCAGCTGATGTGAGCTGTTCCATCTCCACAACCTTTTTATTTCTGTGCATTATCCACACATGGGAGCTGCAGACATAAAAGCTTTTACAGAGAATCACAGAATGGTTTGGGTTGGAAGGGACCTTAACATAGGGCTGCCTGTATAAAATGTGCTCTCCCGAGTGAAGGAATATGAAATGACAGAACAGACTTAGACACGAGGATGAGCTGCCTCCCACCAGCTCTCAGGATGAGCTGCTCAGTCTGTGCTGGGCTGTGCAGGCTGGGCCAGGGGCTCTGTGAGCAGTGGCACTGCTGGGCTGTGTCCCCACGGGGCTGTGACAGTCCTGTCCTGGTGAAGTGTCCAGGGAAGCCCAGGAGCCTGTGCAGGAGCCACTGCCCACCAGCCACCCAGCCCAGCCCAGCCCAGGGGAAATGGCCTGGCCACTCTGCTGCAGGAGCAGCAGCTGCTGGGGGCAGGACCTGAGGATAGCCTGGTCATACACAGCCTGTCCTGGATCCCCCATAACCAGGTGACACACAGCCTGTCCTGGATCCCCCATAACCAGGTGACACACAGCCTGTTCTGGATCCCCCATAACCAGGTGACACACAGCCTGTCCTGGATCCCCCATACCCTGGTGACACACAGCCTGTCCTGGATCCCCCATACCCTGGTCACACACAGCCTGTCCTGGATCCCCCATACCCTGGTGACACACAGCCTGTCCTGGATCCCCCATAACCAGGTGACACACAGCCTCTCCTGGATCCACCATACCCTGGTGACACACAGCCTGTCCTGGATCCCCCATACCCTGGTCACACACAGCCTGTCCTGGATCCCCCATAACCAGGTGACACACAGCCTGTCCTGGATCCCCCATAACCAGGTGACACACAGCCTCTCCTGGATCCCCCATAACCAGGTGACACACAGCCTGTCCTGGATCCCCCATACCCTGGTGACACACAGCCTCTCCTGGATCCCCCATACCCTGGTCCCACACAGTCTGTCCTGGATCCCCCATACCCTGGTCCCACACAGCCTCTCCTGGATCCCCCATAACCAGGTCACACACAGCCTCTCCTGGATCCCCCATACCCTGGTCCCACACAGCCTGTCCTGGATCCCCCATACCCTGGTCACACACAGCCTGTCCTGGATCCCCCATACCCTGGTCCCACACAGCCTCTCCTGGGTCCCAGGGCCAGAGGCACTGGCAGCTCCTGCAGTGACTTCTGGTGGAAAGCTCAGGAAGGGCAGCCCCCAAACCTACAGCACAGCAAGGAACTGCAGACCAAGAGATGAAGTACAGGCTTGGCTTACACAGCCCAGCCCACCCAGCTTCTGCTGCTCCTTCCTGCATTGCCTTTCCCAAGCTTCACTCAGATCCTGCACCTGCAGACCTGCTCCCCTCCAAGAGGTGTCAAGGCGGCTCTGGAAGGGAGCCCTGTCCTCTGCTGGGCTCCCCTCCCTTCTGCAGCTCTGATGGTGCCCAGCTCACACCCTCTGCAATTCCAAACACACACGTGGAGACAAATTCCAGAAAAACCCTCATCAATTCTGAATACAAGTTACCTGGAGACTGACAGTTTAAGTGTGCCTCAAAAGCCATAATGGAAGTGCCTTCATTGGCATGCCCATGCTGGAGTAGTGCTGTCATTAAAAAGATAAAGTTTATAATATTTTTGTGCCTTGTTCTTTCTGATATAATGGCTAAAACCTATTAATAACACCAAAATATCTCAAAAGGTCAAGCACCATACAGCAAGATGAAGGGAATTGTCAAGAAGCTTAGGCAATCATCTTAGCACTCAAGACATTTGCCAGGGCTGTTTAACTAATATGTGATGTTCACTTTTAATTTCAATATAGTGCCATTTGGGCAAAAATGTTGTATTTTTTAATTAATTACAATGTCAGCAGCTATTAAGATTAAAAGAAAGACCACATCAATAATAAATACTTAATCCAAAGAAAGGATTACAAGAAGAGCAATAAAAATCAATTTTTAGAGCTGGAAAATTGTGACTTTTTCCTCACTTGACTGGTATTTTCATTATATTGACAAACCCATGATCTTACCTGACACTGACATTCGCCTAATGAAATAGCAGCCCTGGATAATGATGTAAGGACTTGTCAATTCTGCTGCAGGACAACACAGCACTACAGCCTGCAAAGAAATTCTCATGCTCTTCAGCTGGTACAAGAGAAAACTACAAGGAGAAAGCAGAAACTGCATGTCTTTGTGGATCTTTGCTTTGTCATGGAATATTAACATCTGAGTTTCTGAACTCTTGGTGACAGCTGGTGCTCAGCAGACACAGGTACCTGCCCTCCCTGCACGAAGCCCAAGACATCCCAGCTCCTGCTTTTTGTCCCACAGAGCTCAAATGTGGGCAGCAAAGCCAAAATCCTTAAATCACTTAGTGTCAAAAGTACAAAGGATGAGACAGAAATAACCAGGATATGTGGCCACAGGGTACTGAGCCATTGATAAGGCTCAGAAAAGTATTTTTTGTGATGTAGCTGGAGAAACTCAGACTGAAGACAGGGTAGGAATGGTGCTGCCGTGGTTAAGGAATTTTGCCAGGTTTGGCTGTTGCCAGACCCACAGCAAGCATCTTTTCCAGCTGCAGGGGCAGCAGATGGTGACAGACACAGCCACAGCACCTCAGAGAGTGAGGGACCTGCTCCACCACCCAGCCTGGGCACAGCTGGGCTCAGGGCCACTGAGAAGCAAAAACAAACCCAAACGTTCCTAGGAAAGGGCAATGCAAACGGCTCAGACCCGGAGAGGACTCACTGACAAAGGACTGAACAATGCTCGTGCTGAGAAAAGCTCAGGAGCAACCAATTCTACATTATCCCTTTGAAAATCACACTGGAGTGGAGCACCCAGAGCTAGGGGAGGGAACAAAAAAGGGGAGAGGACAGAAACGTTTGAAGTGCGAAAGAGAAGGAACAGCCCTCTTTCCAAAGAGCAGGGTGATCAAAAAAGTTCAGAGCTGTCAACACTAGGACTGAACAATGATAATTCTAGTGGAAATAAAAGCAGCAGGACCCCTTTCCTTGCTGGGGTGAGGAACTGACTGATTTTAGGTGCATGTCAGACCCAGCACTGAGGGATGGGATGAAGAAGCTCCACCAGGTGAGCCCAGGTGAGCTCTGGGCAGCTCTGGCCCAGGCACAGCAGGCTGCAAGCCCTGACCCCAGCTGAGCATTTCCCTGTCAGGGATGATCAGACCTTCCCAGGACATGGACACAGGATGCAGAGCCCACAGCCTCCCCACCTTATGGGAGTCAAAACCTCCAAGGTGGCTCCTGGCCAGGCACCCACAGGCTCCTCCAGCCATTCTCCATTTTATAACTACCAGCTCACAGCAAGCATTGTAAATAAAATCACAATAGCAATTTATTTTCATTTCTCTGCAAATGAATAAGAATTGGATCAACAGCCCATATAGATTCTTCTTAATTGAATCACAGCTACCCTAGAAGATATGGCTGTGGGACAGGAGATTTGAAAAGGCACAGACCACAATGGATGCTGATGTCAGTGTCACCTTTAGCTGGACACTAATGACTTATCTTCATCCAGCTCCAGGCTCTCCCAGGAACAAATTACAGTAAAGGGAGAAATGTAACTCAGTGAGAACAGGAGGCACTCTGCACATTCTCATACAAAGCCACTTTCTGAGCAGAATCAGACAGGCAACAAGTTACCAGCAGTAATTTGTTTTGTGAGAGGTATTCTCTTTTCTTGCATCACATGTTTAATTGCACACCCTCTGCTGGGAGCAGGGCTGTGCTCACAGCATTCTCTGCTAGCACAGACACAGCAGCCAGCAGGGCAGCTCCAGGAGATCCTGGGGATGGAAAACTGGCAGAAAGGAGCAGAGCCCTGGGGGAAGAGGAGCTGGAGGCTCTGAGTGCCACAAGACTGGCTAAAACTTCTGCAGGAATCCTCAAAGCTTCACCTCAGCATCTCTGAAAGAGCCACAGCTCTGTTCACACTGGCCAGGTACAGCAGAAACTGCCTTCTTGCAGCTCTCTGCTTTTTCTATAAATGATTTCTTTCTCTGTGATACCTGCAAGTATCCCAAGTTCTGGATTTTGGATTTCAGATCTTCGCTTCCAAACCTGGTACTGTTCACACAGATTTGTCATAAGAGAAAAAACAGATGTTTACCATTTAAATAATGAATACTGGAAATTTATTACAATCTGTTCAGTTTATAAAGCCAAAAAGAAAAGGGGGGAAAAAAGCTCCAAATGCTGAAAATAACAGAATAAGGGCAACATTACTGACTAGGATGACCAAAAATTATCATTCACTTGATATGGAACTGGATTTATTGTGTCCTTAGAATTCTCCTAGTGTATGCTTTCCATTACAATGCATACCAGTACAAAAATATTTTCCTGCTAAAAATATAACCCAAATAAAATTCAAAATGTGTCTGTGCAGAGAGGAAGGACACATGAGTTGAATTTCTGCAACTGCATCAGAGATGCCAAAGCTCAAGCCGGCAGAAAAACAAGGAGCAAGGAAAAGTGACTGGCTGTATCTGACAGGCTGAGAGTAACAAGACAATTTTGCTGGATTTACTCTTTAAGGAGCATATTATCCAAACACACTAATTTTGAGAGCACTTAACCTTCCTTTAAGGAGGAGAATGACTGAATATTAATGAGCTGAGCTTCGGTGTTCAATGAAAAGCCAGCGATTTGAATGTGATCCAGGGGTTTAAACCTTTGTTAGAAGACATTTGGCTGGGAGGTTTATTTGCCCTGAGAGTGCTTTCTATGCGAATACACAGAAATTTCACTACTCATTTGAAGGCTCATGTTAGAATCACTGTGGCAAAAAACCAAATAAAGTAAAAACCAAACCAAACCAAAAAAATCCCAAGCCCTCCTAAAGCAGCTGCTTTGAGGCTCTTCCCAAATGACCCAGATCTTTAGAGCAAAGTTTTCCTTTGCCTGGAAACTAAGTGGCTTTTCTTTTGCTCATTCAGCTGCTAGTTCTGGGAAAAGCCCAAAGAGAAACATTTAGATTGGAGGGGTCTTTGAGAAGAGGTGACAGTTGACTGATGAGCATCCATAAAATGACAAAGAATAGTTGTGTGGAGCCAGTGCATCACATCGCCTCTCCCTGGGAAACTAATTGCTCTGAATTGTTAATAGTAACATTATTTTTCTGGCAATCATTTCTTTTCAATACTCAAAATCAGCATGAAACAGCTCCTTTGACCGGACATAAAAGTTAAATGTCCCAATGTTGATCAAATTAACTTCAGCTATGTGACAATGGACTATATTTGTGAGAAAATAATGGAGGGCACAAAGGGGAGCTTTATGCCAAGATTTCACAGTTGTAATGTAAAAATGTTTCTGTTGAACTAGGCCAGGGAACATTTCAATAGGAAAACAGAAGAGCACTGTCACTTTCATTAAAAAAAACCACACTCATTTTATGGATCTCAATGCTCGATGATTTCAGGAAGTTTGGATGGCTGGCACAGCAAGAGCCAGAGATCAGGCTCACACTGCACGTCCTGCCCTTCCCAAATCTCCTCTCCACTCCTGCAGGGCCCCATCCTGCAGCTCCTTCCTCATCCCAGCCTGGCTACTGCATTCAACACTTTTCCCCATCAAGTGGCTACAGGACAGGACTGATGTGCCAATACAGGTAATTAACAGGAAATGCACAAGCACTAGTTACAACAGATGCAAGAAAATTAAATAAAAATGTAAATTATTTTCCTCTCTTACTCCCACCTGCAGCTTACATCCTCCAACTTCAGAAAATACAAAAACCCAGTGTTATGCAAACAGGGCTTACTGTACATGGGAATTACCCAAAACAGGCTTTGAAGAATTTTTTTCCCCACAGAACATAAAGCAGATGTTCTTATTTTGAAGCAAATTCAGTGTTGAGTGCAGACCTGTGTGTACCTGGAACAGCAGAACTGATTTCTGGGGGCTCAGTCTGGGTTTACACTGGTGCTGTCATACTTATTACACACCTCAATTTTCCAAATGTGTGCTGTGTTCGTGTTGGTAAAGGTACAAGCAAATATTTGTTTAACAACAGTGTCATTCCAATCCTCTTGGTCTTTAAAGCAACAACCCTACCCCACATCTTCTCCCTTGCTAAGTGGCAAACACTAAATGCAATCTGGCTCAGCACATCCCAGTGAGCTGCTTTAAAAGTGTTCCTCCCTCTATTTAATTAATCTTACTGCTACTAAAGTGAAACCACTTCAGGACTAACTTCATTAAAGCAGAAGCTTTATTAAAGCTAAAAGAACAAACCTTTCTACTCCTCCTGCTATTAGGATTACTAACAGATCTTCCCCAAGAGAAAACTTTCAGCACAGCTTTGCATCGTTCCCCCAGTGCTTCTTCTTGATTTCCCCCGAACGTCCCCCTGCTCACCAATGCTGTGAAGTTGCACAGCTTTTTTCTTATGCCTTGAAACTTGGTGGCTAAAATAATTTTGGAGACAGCAACTTCCCTGGAAATCTGAACGGTTAAACCGATGCATTTGAGCTTGTATTTATTTTTTTTTCTGGTTTGCATCCCAAACTCCTGCCCGGATAAAAGGCTGTACATAACTCATGTTTATGAAGATGCAGACTGAGCACAACTGAGCTTTCACTGACTCCCACAGTGCCCTAAATCAACTGTGAGAAGGTGTTTCTGTTTCATTCAGTGAAGGTTTAGCTCATTAAACTGTTTTCCTTCTCAGCATTGTTCATTGGGTTTGAACTGCAGCGCTGTTAAATGCTCTTTAGCAGTTTAAAGGCTTTAAAGGAAAAGACTTACCAGTCTCTGTTTTTAACAGCACTAAATCTGCATTATTAGTTCATGCAGATAAGGGGATTTGAAAGCTCAGCTTGAAACCTCTCTCTTCTGCATTTATCTGACACTGCATAGTTCCAGTAGCTCAGCTGGAAATGTAGATCTATGAAGCTTTAAAGAGAGATTAAAGCCAAGAAAAGGAGCACTCTTCCCCCCTCGGGCCGCTCTCACTTTCCCTTTTCCTGCTGTCGGAGGGAGCGCGGGGGACAATGGCCGAGGACGGTTCCCAAAGCCCCTGAATGGGGACACTGTTGGTGGCAGCATTCATTCAGAGTAAGCCCCAGTGTATTGTCCTCCCCAATCAGCAGATCAGAATAGAGTGCGCTGGTGGCTGCCAAAAGGTTATTCCTGCCCTGAAAGGGGCTTCCCATTATTCAGGGTGGGCAGAGCTGCCCCTTTGTGCGGCAGCGCAGGGGGGTCCGGATCTGCGGCCGGCTGCGCCCGCAGAATGAGCGATTCACGGCGGAGCGCGGCTGGGCAGCGCTGGCGGTGTCACCCTGCGCGGCAGGGCACCGGACACCCGGCCCACGGTGACACCCGACCCACGGTGACACCCGGCCCACGGTGACACCCCGACCCACCGCGACACCCGACCCACGGTGACACCCGACCCACGGTGACACCCTGACCGTCCCACCGCGACACCCGACCCACGGTGACACCCGACCCACGGTGACACCCCGACCCACCGCGACATCCCCGGACCCACCGCGACACCCAGGACCCACGGTGACACCCGACCCACGGTGACACCCTGACCCACCGCGGGGCCGGCAGCAGCGGCCAGAGGCACACGGAGTGCGCGGTAAATAATGCACAGCCCTGCACAGCTTCCCTGCTGCACAGTGAGACCAGGGGAGCCACGGAAAAATGGAATAAACATCCCATCCTGCGGCATGCAACAGAGCTCAGCACCGTGCACTCAGACTGCACCAAGAGCAGATCTGATCTCCCTCAGCCCTGTCCTGTACATCGGGAACTTTTACACATTTATTTATGTTCTACCTCTGCACACCTCCCAATGCCTCCCGCATTTCCGAGTGCCGGGAGCACGTTCTGCAAGTGACACAAGAGAAAGACAATTCTGCCTTTTCCCTGCTCACCCTTGGGGCCATCCCAGAGGTGATGGCAAATCCCTGTTTGCAGAAATTCCTGCTCAGCCCCCTGCTGGGGGACAGGCAGTCCCCAGTATCCCACACACTGCCCTCAAGGACAGGAACCCCGGAGAGGGGAAGGAAACCTGAGAGGGAACACTACTGGAAAGGCATTTACACCCCAACATTTCAGAACCTTTTCCAGTGGAGAAATACACAGGAAAAATGGCAACGAGGCATTTTCCAGCACATAACTGCTCTGTTCAGGAGTGTCTGTGAGCTCCAGGCTTCTGCTCGAGGAGCTGTTTGTGGGCAGGGACCCTCCCCACGGCCCTGCCCTGCCAGGCAGGCTGGGAACAGGGGCCAGGCTCCCCAAAATCCCTGGGATAAAGCCAGGGATGTGGCCAAAAGGCTCCTGGGGCAGCACCCCTGGCTGGGATGGGACCCCACTCCCTGCCCTGGGCAAGGACAGAGGGACCCTGGCCAGCCCCTGCCCCAGGGAACAGCAGCAGTGACCCCTCACTGGGGTCCAGGGAAAGAGCTGGGACTGATGAACCCAGCACCCTGCACATGGCCACGGGCTGCTGGGCAGGGAAACAGCAGGGAAACAGCAGGAAACAGCAGGAAACAGCAGCAGGGAAACAGCAGGGAAACAGCAGGAAACAGCAGGAAACAGCAGCAGGGAAACAACAGCAGGGAAACAGCAGGGAAACAGCAGGAAACAGCAGCAGGGAAACAGCAGCAGGGAAACAGCAGGAAACAGCAGCAGGGAATCAGCAGCAGGGAAACAGCAGGGAAACAGCAGGAAACAGCAGCAGGGAAACAGCAGCAGGGAAACAGCAGCAGGGAAACAGCAGGGAAACAGCAGCAGGGAAACAGCAGCAGGGAAACAGCAGGAAACAGCAGGAAACAAACAGCGGGGAAGAACCAGCAGGCTCTGGGGCTTTATTCCTCAGGGACTGCAGGCTGTGCCACGGCTGCTCTCAGGACACCCCAAAGCTCTGCTCCTCAGGCAAGACACCTCCTGGGAGGAAAAACCCTGTTCACTCTGCCAACACACCAGTGCCCACACAGAGACATCCTCTTCTTACCCAAGAGAAGGCTGTCCTTTTCCTGACTTTATAACTAGGGCAGTGTAAATTCCTGGGTATTTTTGGGCTGTACTGTAGCACTCAGCTGACCAGCTGTGTAACACCATCAGAGCCCCACTGTTAACAGCAGAGGTGAGTGCACACAGTGCTGAGCTGCTGCAGCAGCTGGGGTGGAGATTAAAGCACTCCAGCTCCCTGTGAGGCACCCACAGGGACAGCCTGAAGGACCTGGGCTTGTCCAGGTCACACAAAAGTGCCTACACGAGGACTCCTTGCTGGCTTTATCTGTTTGGGGGTTACAGAGAGCAAAAAGCCAGACTCTGCTCAGCAGTGTGTGCCAAAAGATCCAGGTGATGGACACAAAGCACTGTGAGGAAAATCCTGGCTGGGAAATAGGACAGAAAGTTTCACAGTCAGGGCAGTCAAACACAGCCATGTGTGGCCCATGCTGGAGCTCAAAGCTCAGCTGGACAAGCCAGCCCTGCTCTCAGCAGGGGGATGAATCAGGGACCTCCAGAGGTCACTTCCAACTGAAATTATTCTGTTATTCTGCAACTGAAGATGCACTTGAATGGCAGCTTCATTAGAATCCACACAGCCTCAAAATAATCTAATCTACCTAACACAATTAGAAAACAAGTGTGGTTCCTACTCTGCAGTTCTGGTGACTTCAGAGTGGTTCCCTGAGACCAAAAATTTGACTTTAAAGAGTAATAGTCATAAAGTGATCTGTCTAGAAAACTCTGGCAAGCAGTAACCACTTTCAGGTGAGAGAATACAACCCTCTCCAACCCTGAGTGTGCCATCTGGAACACCCTTCACACGCTGCTGATGAGCACAGAGATGGAAAAGCCAGGAAAGGCTGGTACATACCTACCAAGCAGGAAAGGCTGGTACATACCTATCAAGCACATAGCCAAGAGCCTTATGCCGAATTCCTGAGTAAACCGATGGGCTTGTTTCCCAAGCAATTAAATTGGAAGCATCATGGAAAAGATGAATGTTTACCAAGTCAAAGGCACTATGACAAAAAAAGGAAAAAAAATAAAATGATTCAGGATAAAAGAAAAAAAAAAACATTTGTTGCATCAGCAAAGCATTCAACACAGCACTTACAGTATCCACTCTTAAGTTACTTTAATATTTACTCCCAAGAACTGTGCAGGTTAAGCTATCATAATCAGAGGATTGTCAGAGACTGCCATCGAGCTTATAGCTCATCCACAGGTAAGACTCCATCAAGTCTTTTGCATAAAGGATGTAGAACATGAAAATGGAAAGCTATTTGTCAGTTCCAGTTCCAGAAATCCGGCAGCACCCTCTCAATAAAATGCTTTTAAAACAAAATTGAATGTGTAAACAAACAACTCCCATTTTCAAAGCTGCAGCTAAGTGTGGAGTAGAACTGTGGCTCTGCAATAAGAACACTGAAAGCTGCTGAGAGGAGAATGCTGCTGACATCAGGACTGAATCACACCTGTGACTGCACCTGTCCCTGTGTGGGGAGTGCTGAGCCAGCAGCAGCCAGAGGATGCTGAGCCCTCAGCAGCTGCAGCGACCAGGACACTGCTGCTTCCCTGGGGCATGCCTGTGGCCACAGAACCCAGACCTGTCCAGCATCCAAATCCCCAGATCCCCCAGATCCCACCTGCAGCCTGTGACCACAGAACCCAGACCTGTCCAGCATCCAAATTCCCCAAATCCCCAAATCCTCAGATCCCACCTGCAGCCTGTGACCCCAGAACCCAGACCTGCTCAGGCCCCCCCTGCAGCTTGTGGCCACAGAACCCAGAAATGCTCAGACCTCCAGAGCCCCCAGGTCCCCCCTGCAGCAGTCCAGGCTCTGCTGATACACACACACACACACACACACACACACACCAAGCAGAACCCCAGCTGTGCTCAGGGAGGTTTCCCAGACCATGGCAGAGCTGGGAATGCAGCTGGACACAGCAGTGGGCAGTGGGGACAGTGAGAGCAGGGACAGACACACAGGTCACTCAGCACAAGGCTCTGCAGAGATCCTGGTGGAAATCTCTGGCTCCAGGAGCAGCACACCCTGCCCACTGAGCCCACACTGATGGGAGCAGTGCCACTGCCCTTCTAACAGAGACAAGGACCACAGAGCTACAAAACATGAGCTATCCAGTCCTGCCTGTCTGAAGGACAAACAGAAAGAACCCTGGAGGACAAGGAGGTCCCACCTCACCAGCTGGCCCACGTGCAAAGCTACCCATAACCCAGCCCACGGGGCTAGAACATGTGTGTCCTCACCATTTACTGCTGAAGGACTTCCCACCTGCAGCTTCCTGCTTGAAACTCTAATTTTCATCATCTCACCTATTTTCGTGTGAATTATAGTGATTGCTGCCCCTTCTGCAGGGCTGGCAGCAAACAGGTTCCCTGCTGTGGTCACCCCTGCCCAAACACTCCCCCACTCCTGACTCTCCTCTTCAGTGCTCCCAGAGCTCAGCACTCAAACCAACAGAACTCCATCACAGGCCTTGGCATAATAAATAACTACTGTGCCTTCTCCCTTGGTGTCCTTCACAGGATCTACCTATTGACACACCTCAGCAAGATAATAATGATCCATATTCAATTCCCTCTCCCCTGATTCTTTTCTCCAGCAGGGGTAATGAGTCAGTTATTCCCAAAATAGTATTAGTGCTTTTAAATTCTCCTCTCAAAGTGCAAAGCTTTGCATTTCCCTGTCATCTTCCAATAGTACCTCCTCAAGAATATCAAAACTATTCTGGCTGCTGATTCTGACCATTGACATAATTGAAAACATTCCCAAGGTTGGTGCCTTACCTAAACATTGTAAGTGCATTCTCTACTCCACTCTCCCTAGCAAATATGAACTATTATATTATATTAACTATATTTGAGACTGCAATGCATTCAGTGCACTACCTTGCACCTGCTAAAACACTGAGAACTGTGGAACAGAAAGCAAACACCTTCCCCTGATAGTCAGGATAATAAAAAATCCCACAAAATAAAAGTACATGCAATTGTGGAATTCTCTTTCATTTCTGCATAATGCAAAAACTCATGAATGCCCCAGGATTCTCTGTCCACACTAAAGACAAGTTAATGAAGAATAATGGATTTGAAGAATTTGGATTCACAGAGAAACTCAGCTGGGGCAGATCACTGATCCCAGAGGAGGAAAAAGGACAATTCTCTGAAGTCTGTTAAGGTCACTTTTCTGGTTTTTGTGGCATGAGGTACATCCTGTAGCAATATGTTCCTAGGCAGGGAAAATGAACAGTTCCCTTCAAGAACTCACACAGAAGTGCTAACAACAAGAGCCTGGGCTCTACTTTTATTGAACTATTAGAATGCAGAAATGCATTGATTAAAAGCCATGAATTATGAAATTTGTACTCATATTACTAAAGTGGGCAGAACTTTGTTCATACACACAGAGACTGGGGGCAAACACCCATCACACCCTGAAGAGCCACCTGGGTCTGCCTCAGACCTCCCTGGGTGTATTTTATAACCCCTGTATCTTCCATAGCATTTCACTTTCATTTTTCAGAAATTGTTCACAGTAACTCACCCTTCCATCTCCCCTTAGAGAGACCTTGTTAGATCATGTGGATGACAACTGCAAATGATTCCAGACAGACCCACCCATGGCTGAGCTCATGAGAGGCTCCTCATCCTCACTGCCCCTGACAGACACCCAACATCCCTACAGCCAAGCACTGTCCTTAACACCCCCACAGCAGAACATTACATCCAAATCTGCCTCTGAAGAACAGCTTTTTCTTCGAAAGGACTAAAAATAAATTCATGTTGTTTTTTTCAGCAGAGAGAAAATCCCAGAGGACAGAGGAGACAGAATTTAGGGAAGTCATGGCACAAGAGCAAAGGCCAGATTACCATCTGATGTTAACAGCCGCTTCTGCAATTATCTAGTGCTGGAATCACACCCACACATAGGGATCTGGAAAAATTAACATGAACCTACATTATCACCCAACTGCCTGCCCAATTTCTGGGTCAGAGTCTATAAAAGGAACAAGCCTGGTACCTTTTATGTTTTCACAGACTGCTTAATTAAATAAACATGCTTATGCCAACCAAGCCAGAACCCTCAGTACTCAAAAGCCAGCCTAAGATGAAGATTCATGAGATTCCAAAACCAAGCTTTCAATTAAAAGATGTGAAACATCCACATGAGGAAGGGAAAAGTGTTGAATGTTCATGTACACATATGTGACTGTGACACAAGCAGGCAGTGAAGACCAAAAGTGAGACTCCATGGCAAAAAGGCAGATTTCCAGGTGGGCTCAGGGGAACGTGCAGGATGCCCAGGAACAAGCCCAGGGTGAGGCTGCAGACAGCACCTGGCCCAGGTGAGCAGCAGGGCTCAGGGGTCACTGCACCTGTGCTGAGCTGTGCCTGACCAGGGCCCAGGGCCAGGGAGCAGCAGCAGCACCTTGTACACCACCAGCAGCACTGTGTGACCAGCAGCACCTTGTACATCAGCAGCACCTTGTAGATCAGCAGCACCTTGTACATCAGCAGCTCTGTGTGACCAGCAGCTCTGTGTGACCAGCAGTACCTGTGACCAGCAGCTCTGTGTGACCAGCAGCACTGTGTGACCAGCAGCTCTGTGTGACCAGCAGCACTGTGACCAGCAGCTCTGTGTGACCAGCAGCTCTGTGTGACCAGCAGCACTGTGTGACCAGCAGTACCTGTGACCAGCAGCTCTGTGTGACCAGCAGCTCTGTGTGACCAGCAGCACTGTGTGACCAGCAGCACTGTGACCAGCAGCACTGTGTGACCAGCAGCTCTGTGTGACCAGCAGCTCTGTGTGACCAGCAGCACTGTGTGACCAGCAGCTCTGTGTGACCAGCAGCACTGTGTGACCAGCAGTACCTGTGACCAGCAGCACTGTGACCAGCAGCTCTGTGTGATCAGCAGTACTGTGTGACCAGCAGCACTGTGTGACCAGCAGCACTGTGTGACCAGCAGTACTGTGTGACCAGCAGCACTGTGACCAGCAGCACTGTGACCAGCAGCACTGTGACCAGCAGCACTGTGTGACCAGCAGCTCTGTGTGACCAGCAGCTCTGTGTGACCAGCAGTACCTGTGACCAGCAGCACTGTGACCAGCAGCACTGTGTGACCAGCAGCACTGTGTGACCAGCAGCACTGTGTGACCAGCAGTACCTGTGACCAGCAGCACTGTGTGACCAGCAGCTCTGTGTGACCAGCAGTACCTGTGACCAGCAGCTCTGTGTGACCAGCAGCTCTGTGTGACCAGCAGTACCTGTGACCAGCAGTACCTGTGACCAGCAGCTCTGTGTGACCAGCAGCTCTGTGTGACCAGCAGTACCTGTGACCAGCAGTACCTGTGACCAGCAGCACTGTGTGACCAGCAGCTCTGTGTGACCAGCAGTACCTGTGACCAGCAGCACTGTGTGACCAGCAGCACTGTGACCAGCAGCACTGTGTGACCAGCAGTACTGTGTGACCAGCAGCTCTGTGTGACCAGCAGCACTGTGTGACCAGCAGCTCTGTGTGACCAGCAGCTCTGTGTGACCAGCAGCACTGTGACCAGCAGTTCCTGTGACCAGCAGCACTGTGTGACCAGCAGCTCTGTGTGACCAGCAGCACTGTGACCAGCAGCTCTGTGTGACCAGCAGCACTGTGTGACCAGCAGCCCCTGTGGTCACCAGCCATTCACTAAACTCCCTGAGCCCTCTGCCCCCCAGGCAATGCAGTGACTGTGCAGCACAGCTGCTCCAAGGACAGACAAACACATGAAACACCTCCTGAACAGCAAACACAAAAAACAAATGCAATCACAAAGAAAGAACTTACCAATCAGTAATACACCATCTTGTTCGGATGAACCCTTTTCTGGACCACTTGCACTGCAAAACAAGTGAATAAGGACCAATCACTGCAGGTAAAGATCAGGTGGAAGTGAAATGTACTGACAGAAAACAAAATGGAGCAGAGCTCACCCATACATTATAACCCAGAAGCACTGAACACAAACTGAGGTACCTTTAAAACAGATATTGTGTCTTATATAAATCCTGGAATTAATTGTATTTTTGGTCCTGCAGCAGTTACAAACTTACATGTAAAATTAATAAAAGCCCTGGCAGTTGTTTATAGATGAAAAATGTCCAAACAGGAAAGCTTTCCAACTATATTTATGCTCAGCTTAAACCAGCAAATCCTTGTTGCCTATGCACAAATGTTTTCTTTGTAATTTTACCTGAACTGTAAAATGTCATCAGAGATTTATGTCAAATTAAAATGAATGAGATCTGCTAGAAAGTGATTCCTCTTGCTGAGCCAAGCCACCCAGTACTGCTACAGAAGTCAGGAATTTAAATAATGCTAAAGGATTCCATTCATCATAAGCACACCATCAGCAAGGAAGCCACAATTCAGCTCGTGCCCACACGTGTCACTTTTGACACAAAATGAGGTTTTTCAGCACCACTTCTGAGCCGTGCCACAAACTTCCATAGACAGGCATGATTCTGTTATTGCTGTTCACAGTGCATGTGTGCCTGGGCCAATGTGCTCTGGGAATGAATATTGCACCACTCAGGTCTAAATGATGGAGCCAGTGGCTCTGTAGTGGTTCTGTGACTCCTTGTGAACAAACTGCCAGTCCCAGAAGAGCCCCCCAGTCAGAGGCAGCACTCCAAAGCTCTCCTGAGGCACTGGCCAGGGGTATATATATATTTATCCTCCTCTCCTCAGTCCTAAACACTGCTGAGACAGTGAAGGGCCTCAGCAAACCGAACCAGGCTGTCTTGAAATGAACCACAGAACCACAGAATAATCACAGAACCACAGAACAATCACAGAACCACAGAACAATCACAGAACCACAGTCTGGCCTGGCTGGAAGGAACCCTCACCCTGCTCCTCTGCTGTGGCCACACACCTTCCAGGGGACAGTGCTGCTCCAAGCCCTGTCCATCCCATCTTCTGGCACCCTCACTGAACAGGGACCCACCTTCCCTCCCTTCTCCTTGGGCACAGGCACAGCAACTGCAGCCAAGACCAGAAACACCACCATAATAATCGTATTTCAAATAATAATCTACTTTATTGCAATTTTTTTTTTAACAGGGAAGAGCCAGCCTGTTCTGCAGGTCCAGGGGATGTCTGGCTGGAAAGCAAACTCTCCTGATCTTCCCTACAGGATCCATGGCTGAATCACAGACCCACAGCCCAGCAAGGTCTCTTCTGTGATGCTCACGAGGGCAGTTACAAGGAGAGATGTCAACACTTATTCAAAAGGAAACCAATGAAAAAAGCTACATGCTAAAAGCATTCTAAATTGGCTCAAATTTAATCTTGATATAAAAAGGGGAGATTTGTCATTTCCTTCTTAAATGTAACTACACAGAGCTTAAAATCAAGTAGTCCTAGAGTACAGTGTGCTCCAAGATAATGTTTTCAATCATTTCTCATTTGCTATTTTCCTCTTTGGCAAAGCTACTTCAAAAGATGCAACAGCAACAGAGACCAACCAGATGACATGGCTTAGAGCCATATCCAGCTGGGTTTTGGGCATCTCCAAGAACAGAGATCCCACAACCTGGGATGTCTGGGCCATCTCCTGCTGTTTAACTCCTGGAGGAAGCTTTTCCCAGATGAAATCAGATTTTCTCTTGCTGCCCCTGCACACCCCAGGGCAGCTGTCCTGGGGGCCTGTCCCTGCCTGGGGACAGCCAGGCTCTCTGCTGTGTCCTGCCACAGCCTCTGCCCCTGCCCTGCTCTGCCCATTCCCACATCCAAAAAGCACTGCACACCTGACCTTGGTCAGGAGAGCCCTGGAGTGGAAATGGATGGAGGGGTCCTGCTGGGACCCAGCCCAAACTGGGATGCTGGATTATCTCCACTGCCATCCCAGTGCAGACCCCAGCACAGTGCTGGATTATCTCCACTGCCATCCCAGTACAGACCCCAGCACAGTGCTGGATTATCTCCACTGCCATCCCAGTACAGACCCCAGCACAGTGATGGATTATCTCCCCTGCCATCCCAGCACAGACCCCAGCACAGTGCTGGATTATCTCCTCTGCCATCCCAGTACAGACCCCAGCACAGTGCTGGATTATCTCCTCTGCCATCCCAGTACAGACCCCAGTACAGTGCTGGATTATCTCCTCTGCCATCCCAGTACAGACCCCAGCACAGTGATGGATTATCTTCCCTGCCATCCCAGTACAGACCCCAGCACAGTGCTGGATTATCTCCTCTGCCATCCCAGTACAGACCCCAGTACAGTGATGGATTATCTCCTCTGCCATCCCAGTGCAGATCCCAGCACAGTGCTGGATTATCTCCTCTGCCATCCCAGTACAGACCCCAGTACAGTGCTGGATTATCTCCTCTGCCATCCCAGTGCAGATCCCAGCACAGTGCTGGATTATCTCCTCTGCCATCCCAGTACAGACCCCAGCACAGTGCTGGATTATCTCCTCTGCCATCCCAGTACAGACCCCAGTACAGTGATGGATTGTCTCCTCTGCCATCCCAGTATAGATCCCAGCACAGTGCTGGATTATCTCCTCTGCCATCCCAGTGCAGATCCCAGCACAGTGCTGGATTATCTCCACTGCCATCCCAGTATAGATCCCAGCACAGTGCTGGATTATCTCCTCTGCCATCCCAGTACAGACCCCAGCACAGTGCTGGATTATCTCCTCTGCCATCCCAGTACAGACCCCAGTACAGTGATGGATTGTCTCCTCTGCCATCCCAGTACAGATCCCAGCACAGTGATGGATTATCTTCCCTGCCATCCCAGTACAGATCCCAGCACAGTGATGGATTATCTCCTCTGCCATCCCAGTACAGATCCCAGCACAGTGATGGATTATCTCCTCTGCCATCCCAGTACAGATCCCAGCACAGTGATGGATTATCTCCTCTGCCATCCCAGTACAGATCCCAGTACAGTGATGGATTGTCTCCTCTGCCATCCCAGTATAGATCCCAGCACAGTGCTGGATTGTCTCCTCTGCCATCCCAGTACAGACCCCAGTACAGTGCTGGATTATCTCCTCTGCCATCCCAGTACAGATCCCAGCACAGTGATGGATTATCTTCCCTGCCATCCCAGTACAGATCCCAGCACAGTGATGGATTATCTCCTCTGCCATCCCAGTACAGATCCCAGTACAGATCCCAATACAGATCCCAGCACAGTGATGGATTATCTCCCCTGCCATCCCAGTACAGATCCCAGTGCAGTGCTGGATTATTTTCCAAACAGACCTGTTTCACACAAGCCTATGCTGATCCAAGCCAATTGTGTTGTATTTGCAGCACAATCTGTGTTCCTGTATTTCTGTATTTTTCCAGCACTTCCTGCCAAAGCCCTGCTCACACACTCCTTTAAGGGCAGCAGTAGCTGAGGCCTCTCTGCCACCAGGGCACTCTGCCAAGGTGCAGCTGGAGCTCTCACACCTCACTGTCTGAAGCCCCCACCAAAATAGTACAGGTTTTAAAATCACAGTTTGAAAACTGGTAGTTACATTCTGCCAGCTTCTCCTTTGTGAACAGAGTCCCTGAGGAGATTGTGCTGACCTTTCAAACCCCCCAGAACCACCACCTCCATAAATAACCCCTGCTCCACTGGGGGAAAGGACTGCAGGCAGCATTAGCATGAGAGAGGGTTAGAGAGGGCTAATGTCAAAAAGCACTGTGAGCAATAAGTAATGCACACAAACCATGATTGATAATGACCAGCACAGAGCCTTAATTCATCTTTTCTCCATCATTTTACTGAGGGGGACCATATCAAATTAAATAGTGACCCAGAAAGGGTTTATTCAACCATACAAAGCAGGGCATGAAGGAAAGACATATTAAAGTGGTGATGACTGCAGTGCAATTGCACTCCTTAAAGGAGCACACAGCCCAGGGGGAAACCTGGAAGAGGAACCAGCCAGATTCTGGCAGCAGGAGCAGCCAAGGAACTGAAACACAGCCAGCAGTGACCAGCCTTCCTCACCATGGTGGGAACTCCTCCTCCTCAGAGCCTCCCACAGGAGCCACATCCCTGTGTCAGCACAGCCAGTGCTCCTGCACAGGAAACACAGCTCTGCTGTGGCAGCTTGCCAGAAAAACCACGTACAGCTCATTCCCACCTCGGAATCACTTCCCCTCTTCCCCTGGATCAGCTGCCTCAGCAACCACTCCAAGCCAGCAGCTGCACAATGCTCCAGACAGCCACTGCCACAAAGCCACCAGGGCTGCACAGGAGCAGCTTTGGGCTTTCACCTGGCCAGGAGCAGGTTTGGGCTTTCACCTGGCCAGGGAGAAGCCAGCACAGGAGGGCAGGGAGAGCTCCAGCTGCCCTGGAGCAGGGCACAGAGCTGGGGCTGGATGAAGCAGGAGCATCTGAGCCCCTGGGAAATGACACCTGTGCCATGGCACCTGCACTCTGCCTTCTGCTCACTGAACACACTCCCCCCTTCCACCCCAGGAAATAATTCCCTTTTCAGTAACTTGTCTGTTCACATCAGGCAGGCTCCAGGCTCCCAGGGCTGGAGCTGATCCTCAGCCAGACACAACTGCAGCTGAACAACAGGCCCTATGGATTTCTGGATCATGCCTGTGCTCTGGTATTTCTGCGTGAAGTATCTGGAATGCAGAAAGTTCTGGAAACAGAATGCAAAGAAGAGCTATAGCTTGGGAAGGAGGAAAGAGAAATTTGCTTTTTATTGCAGATTTCAAAGCAACAATCTTTATTTTTACTTTAACAAACAGTCACTAGCTGCTACACCATCTGTAAACCAGCACAAAACCAGGTGGAGATGACACAGGTCATCTTATGCTCTCAGACAGTGATCTACATTTTAAAATAGGAAAAAAAAATCCTACTTCATGTCCCAGAAAGGGGATACCACATCTTTCACCTTATATTATTAAGTCTCTTCTCAGATCCTCTGTTAATAGGATTCCTTTAGCCAGCAGATGGATTGTGAATACAGGCAGTTTCATCTACTAAAAGACAACATAAATCATAATTGAGAAAGGAGAGACTGCAGTAAGGTTATCACCATACAGCCTCCTCCATGAAAGGTTTGCATTAAAGCATTAGTGAAATTAATTCATCTTTCATAAGAGCTTTGAGCAGTATCTGTGATCTATGATAACAACCAATTTCTCACTATGAGAAAAAAAAATTACTCAGGCCTGATAGACTACACAAATCTGCTTTTTTTAAAATGGCCTAACATTATCTAGAGTGTTGCTCCCAGAGGCATCATTTGAGGTTTATGCCTTGCCAAGAGGACCCATAAATCAAGGCAGAAAGTTTTGTTAGTTTTATATGCAGTGGGCTGTAATTATTTTGAATTGCATTATGCCTCAATCACTGTAATTACTTTTAGATCATCCTTAAACAACTGCAATAAAAAGAAATCAGTCTTAAACCATTTCTCACACAAAAAATTGCAGATGTGATATGAAAGGTCTGGCTAAAACACACAAGAGCATGTCAGTGCAATGTCTGGGCAAACATGCTGCTGATGCCTTCTGCTGGGAAAACCCAAATTTCCAAAACACAAACTACTCTGTGGCCTTTTAACTGCTATTGCTATTACTAACATTTGTCCAGAGAGAGCACATGTGGTAGCAAGATTGGTTTTAGCTTTGTATAGAGACATGCATGTGAGAACCAAAGCTGCCTCCCTGCTGCTTTTTGCTGTGCCTGTGCCTGTGTGTTTGACTTTTTGGTCTCTGGTTCCAAAGAGAAATGGGAGTCTCCAGCCCTGCAGTCCCCTTAGAGCCCACTGTGACTGCAGCAAGAACAAACACCTGAGGAACAGCTCAGGTTCCCTCAAAGTGATGTGACACTTAACTTCAAGGAAGTATTTGAGGTGCTTGTTCACAGGAAGTAAATGCTTTGCAAAATGATGTCAAAGGCACTTTTCCTTCCAGTTCTGAGACATAAAAATAAATAATTTAGTATCAAAGTCAAGAAAATGAACAACCTTCACCCTCTCAGTCCTGTAACTATTCATGCAATGCTCTGCCAAGCTCACAAGCACTGTGCAAATATCCCTAAGTGTGTATATTTACAAACTCTAAATTAATTTTAGGAGTTTATTTAGTTCTGCCTTTTATTGAAGTAGTGACATGCCTGTTCAATCCACAAATGTTACAGGAGTTCAACAAATTTATCCACTTGGTTTGAGGAGAATATTAACCATTGAACACCCATGATCTAGATGTTCCAGATGTTCTTAAGAAATTAAAACTGAGAAAATTAAAGGAAACATCAAAGAAAAGAGTTTGCACTTGCAGGTGCAGAGCAAGACACCCCCAGCTCTGCCTGTGCTCCTGGGTTTGACAAGAGCATCAAAGCTCCAGCACGTCCCAGTTCTGAGAACAAGCCCAGGAGGGGGTGGGGGAGCCCTGGAGGACAGACCAGTGTGAGCTTGGGTCAGGGGTCCCTGCACCAGGAGCAGCTCCTGGGACAGTTCCTGGGACACTCCTGGGATCCTGGGACAGTCCTGGGACAGCCCTGGGACAGCCCTGGGATAGTCCTGGGACAGCCCTGGGACAGTTCCTGGGACAGCCCTGGGACAGTTCCTGGGACAGCCCTGGGACAGTCCTGGGACAGCCCTGGGACAGTTCCTGGGATAGTCCTGGGACAGCCCTGGGACAGCCCTGGGACAGTCCTGGGACAGTTCCTGGGACACTCCTGGGATCCTGGGACAGTTCCTGGGACAGCCCTGGGACAGTCCTGGGACAGTTCCTGGGACAGCCCTGGGACAGCCCTGGGACAGTTCCTGGGACAGCCCTGGGACAGTCCTGGGACAGTTCCTGGGACAGCCCTGGGACAGTTCCTGGGATAGTCCTGGGACAGCCCTGGGACAGCCCTGGGACAGCCCTGGGACAGCCCTGGGACAGTCCTGGGACAGCCCTGGGATAGTCCTGGGACAGCCCTGGGACAGTTCCTGGGATAGTCCTGGGACAGCCCTGGGACAGCCCTGGGACAGTCCTGGGACAGTCCTGGGACAGCCCTGGGACAGCCCTGGGATAGTCCTGGGACAGTTCCTGGGACAGCCCTGGGACAGTTCCTGGGACAGCCCTGGGACAGTCCTGGGACAGTTCCTGGGACAGCCCTGGGACAGTTCCTGGGATAGTCCTGGGACAGCCCTGGGACAGTTCCTGGGACAGCCCTGGGACAGTCCTGGGACAGTTCCTGGGACAGCCCTGGGACAGTTCCTGGGACAGCCCTGGGACAGCCCTGGGACAGTCCTGGGACAGTCCTGGGACAGTCCTGGGACAGCCCTGGGACAGTTCCTGGGATAGTCCTGGGACAGCCCTGGGACAGCCCTGGGACAGTTCCTGGGACAGCCCTGGGATAGTCCTGGGACAGTTCCTGGGACAGCCCTGGGACAGCCCTGGGACAGTCCTGGGACAGTTCCTGGGATAGTCCTGGGACAGCCCTGGGACAGTTCCTGGGACAGCCCTGGGATAGTCCTGGGACAGTTCCTGGGACAGCCCTGGGACAGCCCTGGGACAGTCCTGGGACAGTTCCTGGGACAGCCCTGGGACAGCCCTGGGACAGTTCCTGGGATAGTCCTGGGACAGCCCTGGGACAGTTCCTGGGACAGCCCTGGGACAGCCCTGGGACAGTTCCTGGGACAGCCCTGGGATAGTCCTGGGACAGCCCTGGGACAGTTCCTGGGATAGTCCTGGGACAGCCCTGGGACAGCCCTGGGACAGTTCCTGGGACAGCCCTGGGATAGTCCTGGGACAGTTCCTGGGACAGCCCTGGGACAGCCCTGGGACAGTTCCTGGGACAGTTCCTGGGACAGCCCTGGGATAGTCCTGGGACAGCCCTGGGACAGCCCTGGGACAGTTCCTGGGACAGCTCCTGGGACAGTTCCTGGGACAGCCCTGGGACAGCCCTGGGATAGTCCTGGGACAGCCCTGGGACAGTCCTGGGACAGTTCCTGGGACAGCCCTGGGACAGTTCCTGGGACAGTTCCTGGGACAGCCCTGGGACAGCCCTGGGACAGCCCTGGGACAGCCCTGGGACAGTTCCTGGGACAGCCCTGGGACAGCCCTGGGACAGCCCTGGGACAGCCCTGGGACAGTTCCTGGGATAGTCCTGGGACAGCCCTGGGACAGTCCTGGGACAATCCTGGGACAGCCCTGGGACAGCCCTGGGACAATCCTGGGACAGCCCTGGGACAGCCCTGGGATAGTCCTGGGACAGCCCTGGGTTCCATTCTGCCCTTACCACTGAGAGGAGCTGCTCAAGAGTAGTCAGAGGAAATCCAAATCAAAGCTAGTTTTGGGAATGCTTCACAGTTCTGTACATACCTCAGGGAAGTAATCCTGTGGAAACTTCTCTTTTTCCAGCATGGGTGTGCTTTCTAAAGTGTCAGAGTAGATTTCTTTCCCAGTAACCTTTTTATACTTCTTAGCTAGGAAGAGAGATAAACCAAAATTAACAAACATACCTTCACCATTATGGACATCTTCTCAAGCTTATTGGCAAAGCAGGAGCATCTGCAAAACATCTTATCAAGGATGTGCAAGCACTGAAGGTTCTGGGGAAATGAACAGCCCTGTTTCTACAGACACCTGGAAGTTAC
The DNA here is from genome assembly GCF_029582105.1 of Oenanthe melanoleuca. Classification (NCBI taxonomy): domain Eukaryota; kingdom Metazoa; phylum Chordata; class Aves; order Passeriformes; family Muscicapidae; genus Oenanthe; species Oenanthe melanoleuca. Next base: position 34,587,121 of record NC_079340.1, on the reverse strand, counting down.
ACAGCCAAGGTTACAGTGACATTTCCACCGTGCAGAGCCCCTCAGGGTGCTGGAGCTCTGTCATGAGCCTGGTCCTGCACTCAGACCCAGTCAGCTGCTCTGAGACCCCCGAGCCCCCAGGCTCCTCACACCAGCCCTCCTGGCCACCAGCACAGAGACATACATGGGCTTTTCCAGCAGGAATGCTGCTGGGCTTGCACTAGAGGCTCAGTGGGAATGCACATCACTGTCCAAAGGTTGTCATGAGCAGTTTCACCACAGACAGAAACAACACAGGCTCCCAGGGATCTACTCAGCTCATGAGTGAGAGCTTCTCCTTCTGATCCACTTCATACTTGGTTCTCACCTGATGAGAGCACTGCCATATCTAAGAACCTTAGTTTAAAAAAATTAAACTGAGTTTAATTCCTCTGACACAGCTGATATACAGCTGCCACTATGCTGGACCTCCTCAACTGGATCCAGTTTCAACTGGGAATGTGTAAGAGGAAAACTCCAAGTATTATCAAGAGTTCTGAAGTGTTCAGTCCTGCTGGATACCTGAGGAAGCATTTACTGCAATGCAGCACTGTGTCTTTGGGGGAAAAAGCTCTCATTCTTTGTGTGCCAAGCCCTCTGAGGCCTGGCTGCCACAGGACACTGAACAAACACCCTGATAAACTGACCTGGTACATTCTGAGTCGTGTTACAAGTGAGAAAAGTCTCTGTATTCACCACAATTTCTATTGGTTTGTTTTGTACAGACAGAGCTGGGGAAACGTGAGGGGTCACTGCCCACTCCATATTCCACCCAACTGGTTTGCAGCTCCCTTTTTATAGTCTGGTTTTCCTTGGAGTAATCAATAATTGTTATTGTTTTGTTGTAGTAGTTCTGCAAGGTAAGCAGTGCTGGTCAAAGAAACTTCCAAACTTTGTGGAACAGTTCTTCGGACAATTGGCCATGGAACCATCTGGTCTTGGTGGATAAAAACAGAAGAAGTGGGAAGTCTGTTCTTTAGCAGATAGTGTGTGATTGATCACACAAAGGCAGGAAATCTGATTCTGCAGAATCTGCTGGGCTGTGGGAAAGCCTTGTTGTGCAAGCTGCCAGTAGATACAACTTATTTAGGAAACATAATATTCATAACAGGGGGATTTAAAATAAAATGATTTAATCATATATTTTCCTTCCTTTAGTGTCATGCTTCATTTCAGACCTAAGTATTCTGGTTTATTAACCCCAATACTTTTATGATGAACATGAATCTTTTATCAATGATCACAACTGGCTGTGGATGGATGTGCCTGTTCCAGCAAGTTTAGCAGTGGTAGCAAAGAGATGCTGATGCCTTTGGAGTGGCAGGAGAGGTGCAGGGCCTGCTCCATCCCTAACTCTCACCCAGCTCCATCCCTGGGAGAGGCTGTGCAGGGCTGTGGGGGGCAGCAGGGCTGGGGCAGCACAGGGACCAGGTCCCTGAGAGCAGAGGGGTCAGCTGGACCTGCCCCAGCCCAGCACAGCCCAGACAGAGAGCTGGGCACCAGCTCCCATGGCAGGAACCTCTGAGCACCTCTGGGCATGGGACCAACAGCAGATCCACACTGCAGAAGCTAAGGTGAGAAAACTGCTCCTGTTTGACAGTGCAGGTATCTCCTCCTCACATCTGAGAGCAGCAACAATCTTTTCTGTCCAGTCTGTGCTCAGTCACATCCAGCTGTGCAGTGAATTCTGAACAGCAACAGTGATGGTCCAGGAATACTGAATTGTGCATAAACATCTCTTTTTTGCACACTTTTGAGGAGAATCAGAATTTCATAATGACCTTTGTGCAGAGAATGTTTGTATCCATTTGGATTTTTCTTCTGATTTAAGAGCTTAATACACTGTGAAAACGTCAATAGTCATGAGAGAAGAGGCAAGTTTTACATTTCCCCTGAAATATGGCAGCCCTTGGGGTCATATTTTACAAACCCTTTGCTGGGAGATGGATTCTGCTCTGTTACAAGAACAGAGTGTGACTTACAGCACTGATTCACCCATTCCCTCACAGTTTTATTAAGAGGTTTTTTTCCTTCTAAATGATGTTTGGGCCAAGCCCGTCTTTATGAGCATGGTTCATGTTCCAGTTGGCTCTGCCAAGCAAAACAAAGCAGTGACCATTTAAAACATCTCTTTATTGCTTTCCTATGGATTGTTTTCCTCTACACTTTTTTCTTCCATTTTTCCACTTCCTTTCCACTTTTTTCACTTTTTAAAAATTCTTACACTTTCTTTTAAAAGTACAGTGGCAAATAAGCTGCCAAGAACAAAGGACTAATAAATGCAGAAAGCAGCTGTCCTTTCCCTGCCAGCAGGACATCTCCTGTCTGTGACACTGGGTGGGACCCAGGAGGGGTTTGGGGAGCTGCTGCTGCTGCAGAGCTGAAGGGATGGAGCTGAGGGCCCAGGGAGCTGTGGCACACACACCTTCTGCACAGCAGGATGAGCCAGAGCCACACAGAGCCCAGCACAGTGCCCCAGGCAGGGCTGGCACCACCTGGAGCCCCCAGTGTCCCCCAGTGTCCCCAGCACTGCACTCCTCACCCTGGGCACCTGAGCCCTGCCCAGCCAGGGAGGAGCTCCCAGGAGTGCCAGCTCTGCTGAAATCAGATCACTCTGCCTGGGACAGCGCAGCAGAAAGTTCCCTCAGCCCTGGAACCAGTGGGACCAGCAGGACTGCTGCTGGCCAAGTCTTGCAGTGTGCAGACACAGAACTGCTGCTCAAACACTGCAGGGCAGGAAGACCCTGCACCCTCAATTAGAGCAGAGAGAATCTGTCTGCTGAGAACAAAAAGAATTAATCTATGTAATTATGGCAATTAGTTCAGTCCACAGTCACTACCATTCCAACAGTGCCTCACATTAATGGGATGCCACATGTAGCATTAATGTGACCCAGCTCAGGAAGCTAAATGAAGCTCAGGATATTTTGGTATTAAATATTTACAGTTCTCAACTGAAATGACATAAATTTTATATCTACATTCACCTCAGGCAGCATTCAATAATTTTCTATGCTATTTCTAGTCCGAAGGATCCCTGTGGGTTAAAGCAGTTCCACCCTCCTGCTGACCTGCTCTGCTCCCAAGTAATTCAAGCATAAATCCACCTCAGCTGCTTTGCACAATGACCATCCTGCTGGCCAGTCAAGCTCTTGGTCCTGGCTCTGACCTGCCTCGTGGCCACTGGGAGCTCTGGGGGGCTCAGGGGTCACTGGGGGCTCAGGAGAGTCCTGGCAGTGTTTCCATGTTGTGCAGCCTCCTGCAGAATCAGGCAGTCCCTGGGGCAGCTGTTGCTTATCTCACCTTTCATAGACCTTTTGGAAGAAGTCAGTGGAGCAGGCACAGGCTGCCAGGGCATTAATCAGTGCCAGGCACCACTATCAGAAGGGAGGATGGAAAAGCTGCCTCCATGTATAAAACCATCAAAACCATTAAAAACATTGAATTCCTCTGCTTACCTTTAAAATCAAACTGGTAGATGTTTTTCAAAGATTCATGAAGAAAGTAAAAACTTCCTAGAGCCTGTAAAACAAAAAACAATAAAACATTAAATTATAGAAACATAAACACTTTGGTTAACAAAACCTGAAAGAGCATCAGGCTTTCCAATTAGAAAAAAATTCAAACTCAGGAAATGAAATACTAATAGATAAAATTACTGATGTTTACATTTTCTAAGATCTATAAAAATATTAATTTCTTTTGTTGCTTCTCTGAAATGTCATCAGTCATTACAAAGATGCTTGGCTGTGTAACCCCTGGTGATCCAGCACTGCAACACCCCAGGGATGTTTTAACTGAGCTCTTCCCTTCTGCCCCAGAGCAGGAGAGAACCCAGGGAGGGACCCTGGGGGTCTCAGCCCCAGCCCTGCCCCGCTCAGGCTCAGGACCCTCTGCTGAGCCTCCCTCCCCCCTGAGCTGCTGCTCTGTGCCAGCACCTCCTGCACACCTGATTCCCTGGCCCAGCTGAGATGGGCTAAATAAAAACTGCATTTGGGAATAGGGACTGGCCCAAATCAGCTACAAACAATGATAAACACAGGTGACCACTGAAATCTAGGTGACAGAACTGTAACTCTGGAGCTTCTCTGCAGCATATCCACAAACAAACCCAGAAAAACCAGAGGCTCTGAACCCCCTCACTTAGGGGGCTGTAACTCTATTAAACACAGCACTGCCACCCATGCTTAAGCTAAACTTCACTTCTGAGTGTCACAATTCCCTCACTGCCTGACTCTGTACAGTTTTAGTCTCATTTTTAACTTGTGCAGCAGAAGTGCAGTTTGATGGTCTGCACATGAGCACCAACCACTCCTGCACAGTGAACCCGTGGCACTGCTGAAGTAACTCAAGTTCCAGGAGCTGACACCACCAACATCCACACTGGCTGGGACTGTGCAATTGCAAACACCCCACAAAAAAATCAGAACTGGAATGGAATGGAAATTACAGCTATCACTATCTTCCTCATTATTACAGACTTCATCAGCCCTAGGTACAGAAATGTAAACTTGCACAAGTGATGGAATGCACTTTTAATTCCCTGTCCTAACACAATGAAATGCATTAAAAAAACCTTCCAGGGCCTCCTGCCTAGGCCCTTTTGTTGAGGCTTTTATGTTAATTCAATTTATTTCTCATAAATGTCAGTTTAAGAATAAAGTTAAATGAGATTAATTTAAAATCCAAGAGCTGTGCTTTATTTTCTTATTTACAATTTTAGTATCCTTGGAAAAGGCAGTACTGGTGCACACAGCAGCACATGCAGTATCTAAGTGATACACACAGGAACACATTACAGATTACCAAGCACCCAAACACCTTAACTGTTAAACATCTCAAACATAAGGAAAGAAAGCTATTATTTGTTCCACTTGAAAGGCTGCTGGGATGGATGACCTCTGCTGTTAGGAGTAATTTTCCACACCACATGTAAACAGGTGTTTCTGCTGAAATGGAAGCTCAGAGGTCACACTGTCACTGTCCCTCCCTCCTCAGTCCCAGTGACATCAGAGCCTCACCACAGCACACCTGGAACCTCCACCAGAGCCATTCTAGAGCAGAAATAAAAATAATAATAATTAAAAAAAAGAAATAATTCCCTTGGGGAAACACTGAACACATCAGCTGCAGGAGCTCATCTCCAGCACCCAGAGCATTCTGAGCTCAGGGTTCACACAGATACAGCACAGCACAGCACTGTCACCTGTCACCTGCACAGGGCTCACACACAGCATTGTCACCTGTCACCTGCACAGAGCTCAGGGCTCACACACAGCCCTGTCACCTGTCACCTGTCACCTGCACAGGTCTCACACACAGCACTGTCACCTGTCACCTGCACAGGGCTCACACACAGCACTGTCACCTGTCACCTGCACAGGGCTCACACACAGCATTGTCACCTGTCACCTGTACAGAGCTCAGGGCTCACACACAGCACTGTCACCTGTCACCTGTCACCTGCACAGGTCTCACACACAGCACTGTCACCTGTCACCTGCTCAGAGCTCACACACAGCACTGTCACCTGTCACCTGTCACCTGCACAGGGCTCACACACAGCACTGTCACCTGTCACCTGTACAGAGCTCAGGGCTCACACACAGCACTGTCACCTGTCACCTGTACAGGGCTCAGGGCTCAGGGCTCAGGGCTCACACACAGCACTGTCACCTGTCACCTGCACAGAGCTCAGAGCTCACACACAGCACTGTCACCTGCACAGAGCTCACACACACACACAGCACTGTCACCTGTCACCTGCACAGGGCTCAGGGCTCACACACAGCACTGTCACCTGCACAGAGCTCACACACACACACACAGCACTGTCACCTGTCACCTGCACAGAGCTCAGAGCTCACACACAGCACTGTCACCTGCACAGAGCTCACACACACACACACAGCACTGTCACCTGTCACCTGCACAGGGCTCAGGGCTCACACACAGCACTGTCACCTGTCACCTGCACAGGGCTCAGGGCTCACACACAGCACTGTCACCTGCACAGAGCTCACACACACACACAGCACTGTCACCTGTCACCTGCCCAGAGCACTGCTGCCCCAGGGGATGGCCAGGCTCTCAGCTGAGCCCCTGCAGTGAGTGCAGGCTGCAGCACAGCTTCTCTGCTGGATTTCCAGGCAGTCTGCAAACCCAGAGCAGTGGGGGATCCTGTCTCAGTGCCCTTAGGGCAGTGATGAATGGATGGCTCACACTTGGGCTCAGATCAGACAGTCCCCAAACCATCAGGCCAAGCTGGCAGCCCCTGGGGCTGTACCTGTTCCAAGGTCAGTGCTCAGTGCCAGCAGAAGCTTCCAGCCCAGCCCAAGCTGTGCCTCAGGGACACAGGGACAGCACACCTTGCCCCAGGATGGAGCAGCCAGGTGAACTGGGCAGGAATTGTTCCCTGGCACAGCTGTGGATCCCCTGGATCCCTGGCAGTGCACAAGGCCAGGCTGGACACTGGAGCTGGAGCACTGGGGACAGTGGGAGGTGTCCCTGCCATGGCAGGGGTGGCACTGGGGGGGGGTTTGGGGTCCCTCCAGCCCAAACTGTGATTCTATGAATCCTTGATTTAGACCTTACTAATGAAGTCAGGAGCTGACAGGACAGAAGGGACTTCATCAGAGTCTGAGCTGTGCCAGAAATACCTGGACAGAGCAACACCTGTGGCCATGGGGAAATGCCACAACACACAGGCAGTGCCAGTAACTCAGTGCTGAGACAGGAAGTCAGGTGGCACACTCATGAACAAAACTCATTTATAGCTTGGCTAGGTTCTTAAGAAACACCCAGGATGGTAAAACAGATTCTTCTGCTGTCCCTCTGTTGAGTAAAACCAACAGCTTGGCTTTAGCACCCCTGAACAGTCAGAGCAGAACAGGGTCCTGCAGGCACAGGGAGAATTCATTCCCTCTGTGAGCTCCAGGACTCTCTGGGTGTCACTGCAGGGAGCAAACACAGCCTGCCCTTGTGGGAATGGCCCTTTGGGAGCCTCAGCAGCCCAGGGAAAGGGCAGGCTCCTTATCTCAGCAGGGCTGCTGTTAACAAACTGCCCTTTCCGGACTGCCAGGGGTACCTGGCTGCTCCCACACCTGTGCTCACCTGTCCTGCACTCAGAGCAGCCCCTGAGCTGGGGTGAGCACGTTCCCAGCCCCCAGAAAGGTCTGTGGAGGGAAAACCAGCATCTGCTCCTGCTACACTGAACATCCACTGCACTTAACTAGGACCCAGAATGATCCTCATCACAGTATTGCAGATTTCTTTCATTATTCCATGCAGAAAGACTTGTCTGGGAAAACCAGTGCTGATGGCAAGAGAAACAATTGGTTCTGATGGATTACATATCTGGCACTATTAAAAGCACTATTCCTCTAATTATATAGAAATTTTGAAGATTTTAATAGCTGTAGGTTTTTTTGAAACAGTTAATTGGCATAATTTCTTTTTAAAGTCCACCATTTCAACTGTGGACACTTAATGCAAAAAGAAAATAGATGAATAAAAGTTTAATTACTGTACAGAGTAAACATTTACTGCACTACCTCACTAAATGTGACAGTTAATATATAAAGATTGCTTTAAATATATTTAAAATAAATTGCCAATGATGACACAGAAACTGTAATTCATGTAGTCATAAAATCCATAATTAGCTTTAATGAATATTTAAAGTCAAAGTTCAGCCCAACTTTTTCAATGTTTAACCTCCTATATCAATATAGTTCAAGGAATTCATTTATCATGGAACATGACAATGTCTGAATATGAATTAGCAGGAGCACTGCTGACAGGAAGCCCTTATCTCCTTCCAGCCTTTTTGGCTCTGCTGAATGTCAACAGTGACTCTGGCACGCCTGCCTCTATTGATTGCCCGCCTGCCTCGCTCCCAACAATTAAAAAAGTATTTCACATGTTTATAAAGCCCAAATCAAGAGCAGCATTAGTTTCCCATTAGCCTGATGGAGCCTGGAGCAGCCACCTCTGAGGCAGGGCCAGCCCAGGCAGGCTGACAGGAGCCACACAGCAGAGCCAGGGCACTGCAGGGGCTGCAAAAACCCTGCCCCAGTCTGGGCTCATCCCCATCCCAGTCTGGGCTCATCCCCATCCCAGTCTGGGCTCGTCCAAATCCCAGTCTGGGCTCACCCACATCCCAGTCTGGGCTCATCCACATCCCAGTGGGGCTCAGAGACTGCAAACAAAACCACAAAATGGGAGAAAGTGGGGCCTGGACCAGCACAGAGGCTGCCTATGCCCAGGGCTGGCTTGCCACCACCTGTGGGTGCCTGAATGGCCCAGGACTGGGGGCACCTGAATGGCTCAGGTGATGGGCACTGCCCTGCCCTGGCACAGCTCAGGTGATGGGCACTGCCCTGCAGGTACCTGGCACAGGTACAGACACAGCAGAACAGCTCTGCAATCCTGCTGGGAAACCAGCCACGGCTGCCTTGGATTTTTGCGGCCGTTTGGAGCTTTGTGGAAACACCTGCCCTTAGTTTGCCATAAAATGTCAGTTTTGATCCCACTGCCACTTTCCCAAAAGCAAAGGAAGGGCAGGCTGCAGTACAGGCTGGATCCAGCACACCTGAACAGTGACACCCAGGGCCTTGGTTCAGTTCCTGCCTGCAGTCCTGGGCACACTTAATCCACAGCAAATTAACACCAACCGTCTAATTCCCATTCAAGGTTAAAAATCCAGGCTGGGTACACTGATAAACTCATTATAAAATACTCTATCACTTCTTATTTGCAAACAAATTAGGTGTCCAGCAATTTATCACTTCCTGAATTAGACTTATCAGCTAGAGCACATACAATGAGTGCCACTGAGCTGCCCTGCAGCCCTGCTCCACCTGAGGCTCAGACAGATGGAGCCTGATGGAAACACTGAGCACCCCAAACACTTCCAGCCACTCCTGCAGCTCTGCACTGCAAACACTGCTGGCAGCCCCACTGCAACTGCACTGCAGCAGCCACACCTTCAGTGCCACAGAGTGGGCTCCAAATACTGACAGCTGCAGAAACTATTAAAAACACCTGTCAGCTACATGTGATATTTCCATTAAACCAACTGGAACTGTCCACTCAGAAGGAATAAATCCAGCGGCAGGACTGGCACTGCAGATCCTCTTACTCCATAAAACCTGATCTGTAACTGTTCATACAGAGCTTTCTATCTTGCACTGTTTATTTCTAGCCTCTTTCACAAGGTTTTGGTATATTCAGATGGGTTTATCTGTTCAGGTTTCATTCAAGGTTGAGACTTGTCCACACTGCACACTGGAGTAACTATTTTAAAAATTCTAAGATGTCTAAATTCCAATCATTTAAATGCTTAATCAAGAGATGATCATGAAGAGCTTGCTTGCAGTCCTGGTCATTACAGACACCTCAGAGAGGTCTCTGCTGGCAGCAGCCAGCATGGCAATTTTCTGGAACAAAAATGCAGCCCAGGAGCTTTCATTTCCCTGTTCTGAAGACTAATAGAAAAATGAGGGACCTTCAGCTAACATAATCCACCTCTATCACCTCTTAATAATTTTGTTACAGCAAGTGAAAATCACATTCAATTTAAAAACATTATCTGGGACTGGTTAATTCAAGAAGATAAAAATTAACAAGAAAAATCTCTGAGCTTTATATAAACATGCCCAGTGAGTAAATGAGTAACCTGTATGTAACCTAATGCATGAACAAAGAATATTTAATGCCACTTTTGATACTGACACATTTCACAAAAACATTTCCTATTTTAATTACAAATCAATTAAGTTAAAAAAATATGAGACGGAGGTTCTTTTTCTGCAAACCGAGATTAGTGACAAGCAAGGAACCAAGCCAAGCTAAAGGAAGTGTGTGTGTGCTGAGCACTTATAAAAAGCACCACTTATCAATATTCCTGCAGGCAAAGTAGAGCCCTCACAAAGTCATTAATCACGCTGTTATTTAATATTTCTATTACTCAGGCACTCTGGAGGCCCCAATCAGGGTAAGAGGCACCAGCCTGGCTCTGCCCCAGCCAGGAAGGAGCTGCTGCACCCAGAGCAGACTGCAGAGCCAAAACCTCTGCTCAGCCTCTGCACAGCCAGGGCCAGACCAGAACAGCCAGCAGCTCCTCGGGATGGGAAGGGACAGAAACAAAGTCCAGTTTCTAACTGTGAGCACAGCAGGGGATGAGCTCAGTTCTCCTCAAAACATACACAGGAAAATGCTCATGGTTATTTCAGTGTTGAACCTTGTGGAGAGCCAAAATATCCCCCAGGAAGTTAAAAATTCTCGACAAGCTAAAAAAATTATCCAGATTTATCATGTGGATAGAGGAAACACTTCTTGAATCTCAAGAGGCAGAGCCTGAGTCTCGGGCTGCAGAAGGCAATAGCAAGTGCAGAGTATTTGTCACCTGTACTGTCCAAGTAAATGTCCATGTCCAGTGCAAATGTCTCACATTGATTTCTGCAGCTGGCAGGGACAGCAGCAGCAGCAAAAGCCCATCCTGCAGGGCAGGGCAGCTGTGAGACCCCCCTGGTGTCCCAGGGTGTCCCACAGGACAGGGGTGCAGGGGGACACAGCCTGCACGGACTCTGAGCAGATGGGACAGCTGATGGATGTCCAATGCTTTACCACAGTTTTCTTCCAGTCAAAATAAAAAGGCACCTCTTTATCTTGGGGGAAACTGGTAAGCTGTGTGACTCCTCCTACACTGAGCTGATGCTAAATAATTTTAATTTTGAAAACTTTAAATCAATACAGCATTTCATTGATGTGTTCTTACATGATACACTCAAGATGACAAATTCAATTTGATGAGGAGGCATTAATGCCCATTTCATTTAGCATTGTACAGGTCATCTGCAAACAGAAAAGCACCATGTGGTAAAAGGTTGTATTTAGCGTGTCACAGTCACTGGTGGTTGTTTTGTATCTCAGAGAACCTTTGTAGCTGCCTCAAAATAAGAGATGATTGATTTACAAAGTACCAAATTTCAAATTTCATATTCTAGGACTAAACATCAAATAATTGGACAAAGCTGTCCCCTTGTCTGACCCATCACAATCAAGCCCCTTTCAAGGTTGACTGCCTGCATAAGAAATATGTGCATAATTTCATTTTGTCTCCTGTCCAACATCCAATGTTAGAAGTTAATTAAATTGCTTGTCCATTGTATTCATCCACTTACAAAGTTAATGATATTCTGTTCTTGAATTAAAGAGAATTTTATAAAGCCTGCACTATGGAACCTGGCATGCTGTACACTGAGGAGCTGAACCCTGTCATGGTTCCTGATTGCAGCTCTCCTAATTAGGAAACAAAATGAATGTTTCTGTGTCTGCCAATGCAGAGGACAAGCCATTCCAACAGCAAAGGTAAATGCTCTGTACAACAGCAACTTAATAATATCTCATGTTTGACTCTAATAAATTCTGCAGGATTAATAAACCTGTTAAATTTTTAAATTAACATAACAAAGATGAAGTGCAGAAGAACAAGGCAGCCTCAAAAGAGGGTCACAGGTTTGAGGCACAGAACAGCTTCCTGCAAGGACATCAACCTTGAGGACACTGAAATCATCATTTCTCCTTCTTGCCCAGATGAAGAAGGAAAGCACGATGCTGTGGCAATCTGCTGGAGAAGCTGGGACTGTTAATCCTGTCAGCTGTGCTCCTCTGGTGCCTGGCTGCACTGACCTGGTACCTGTGCACCACAAGGGCACCCCAGGAAGGCACCAGCTGCAAACCAGCACCTGCAGCAGCAAAGCTCTGCCCAGGAATCTGCTGGGGACACACTGAGCCCCAGGAGCACGGCCAGAATGCAGCACAAAGCCTGCATCCATGAGGAAAACAGCCACGAGGCTGCTGACTTCTCTGCTCTGCTCTGCTCTGTTCTGCTCTGCTCTGATGCACTCTGCTCTGCTCTGTTCTGCTCTGCTTTACTCTGCTCTACTCTGCTCTGCTCTACTCCACTTTGCTCTGCTCTGCTCTGTTCTGCTCTACTCTGCTCTACCCTACTCTGCTCTACTCTGCTCTACTCTACTCTGCTCTACTCTACTCCACTCCACCCCACTCCTCTTTGCACATGGTTATGATGAGGTTGAGCAGAGCCTCAGCACAGTGCCCTGCACAGAGCCCTGTTCCATGCACTCCTCTGCACATTCAGAACAAGGTGCTGTCCCTGGACTCAGTTTGTCACCTCTGGGGCAGGGTGGCAGCTGGATGGTCCCTTCCAGCCACACTGCTCTGGGCTCTGGGCCTGGCACTGCCCAGTGACAGGAGCTGGCAGCAGCACAGGGCTGGGGTCTGGCCCCTAAGCTGGGCTGGCTGTGCCCCAGGGCGAGCCTGAGCTGCTTGCACCACCACCACACACTGAGAACAAATGCAAGTATTGCCTGGATTTGAAAAACAACCTTTTTCCAATTTAATACAAAATATTTTACAGTAAAAACCAGAAAGTCTCTCTCCCAGGTTTTGTCCTTTGTTTGATGCTGTTAAGACAGACTTAGTGCTAAACCTTGTGTGTGTCCCTGGCTGAGGGAGCAGAACTGACCCAAGCAGTGACTGTACTGTGTGCTGGAGCCCAGCTGGAGACAAACATGCACACTGCATGCTTTTAAAATTATTATTATTATTATTATTATTATTATTATTATTATTATTATTATTATTATTATTATGACTGCTAACAAGGAGCCAAACTGATACCTCCTCACAGGCTTCACTTCACTGAAATGAAGAGCAATTCCATTTATGTGATTACATATTTTAAGCCCTTGTGCCCTTTGGACCAGGTACTGCACTGATTTCATAAAGAAATAGTGATATAAACAAAAGCAGCAACAGTAGAACAATTCAAGCTTACTCTGTCACAGTTCAGTAAAAATGTTTAAAACTGAGTTACGAATAATCTTAAAAAATTTTCAGTGTATGCAAACTAAAAAAAAAAAGACCATAAATAAAATGTGCAGCATGTTTGGTTTAGCAAATGTAAGAAAACATTAGGATTACTGACAAGAAATTAATTTTCCTGGAATTATACAGAATAACTGGATTATGCAAAATAACTTGATGCATGCTGTCATTCTGCATTTCTTCATGCACACTTCAGAGCAATATTTTATTGTAATTAAATTTAAATTATGCTTAGTAATTTCCTCAAGTGGTTGAATTTCCAAAATAAAGCTGCATGGACCAATCCCAAAGATGTATTTCAACTGATGAAACTTTTGTGAACTGAAACTCATTAAATGGTATTGGCAAATCAATAAGGACATAAAGATGTAAAGCCTTTCTTTATGAAATAAACCAGATTATACTCTTCTAATCTAAATACTCAGTTAAATCTATTGTTAATTAAATCACATAGAAAACTTGCCTTGTTATTAAAGTCTCTTCAGAATGTCCATGCAAGTTGGAGTGTGTACATATATAATACATATTATTTATATTTCTACCTTTCAGATCTTTTCAATTTCAATTAAAATCCTGTAATTTTTATTGGGAATCACATTACATGCATGACAGAGATAAGTTAATTAAAGGACAATCAATTCTAAGAGATGGCCAACAATGAACCTAACCAGTTTACAAATTACCTACTGCCATTCAACCAGAGCAATGCCTGTGGACAATTACAAAAAAGCTTTAATTGATTTTTAAAACTTCAATAATACCGTGCATTTGTACATTCCTAAGTGCTTTGCTTGGGCTGGGATTTTCAGCATCAGAGGAACTGCTGGGACCACCCCTGGCCAGTGCAGAGCCTGGACCTAAAGCTCAGAGCAAAGCCCAAAGGAGCCACGCCTGCATCCCACTGGGGAAACACCCTGATTATGTGTGAAATGCTTTGGGATAGGTTTGGGATGGTTTGTGTTTGAAATGCTTTGGGATAGCTTTGGGATAGTTTGTGTGAAATGCTTTGGGATAGGTTTGGGATGGTTTGTGTTTGAAATGCTTTGGGATAGCTTTGGGATATTTTGTGTGAAATGCTTTGGGATAGCTTTGGGATAGTTTGTGTGTGAAATGCTTTGGGATAGGTTTGGGATAGTTTGTGTGAAATGCTTTGGGATAGCTTTGGGATAGTTTGTGTGTGAAATGCTTTGGGATAGGTTTAGGATAGTTTGTGTGAAATGCTTTGGGATAGGTTTAGGATACTTTGTGTGTGTAATGCTTTGGGATATGTTTAGGATAGTTTATGTGTGAAATGCTTAGGGATAGGTTTGGGATAGTTTGTGTGAAATGCTTTGGATATGTTTGGGATAGTTTGTGTGTGAAATGCTTTAGGATAGGTTTAGGATAGTTTATGTGTGTAATGCTTTAGGATATGTTTAGGATACTTTGTGTGTGTAATGCTTTGGGATATGTTTAGGATAGTTTGTGTGTGTAATGCTTTGGGATATAATCTTCCAAAGGACCTCATTCCTGATTAATTACAATTAGAAGGCATTTAGCACAATCACCTGAAGTTTGTTAGAGGCAGGCAGGCAGGCAAGAACATTATTCAGAAAATTCTGGCAATCCAACTGAATTGCACAAAAACAAACAACAAACTGTCACTGCCTGACTCCCTTCAGTGCAGCAAACAGAATTCCTTAATGCTGCTCTGCCTCAGCTCCTGCCAGGCCTGAATGGAGCTGTGCTGGGACTGTCTGCCCCTCCTTGTCCCTTTGGGGAGTGACAATTCCCAGAGCTCCGGGATGAGCAGCAGGGACAAGCAAAGGCTGGGCCCCAGCAAAGGCAGCTTCTCACTGGGAAATCCCAAAACAACTACACCATGCAGGGAAAAGGAACTCCAGTGGCTCTGTGGCTGCAGGAGGGACTCGTGGGAGCTGATGATGTGAGTCTGACAGACATCAAGGGAAGCAAGCAGAAAGCAAAGGCTGGCTCACTGTCCCTGGGCTGCCTGTCCTGCTGAGAGCCTTCAGACTAGAAACACGTTTGCACATTTTGCTTGGAACTAATTCTTGGTTTCCACTAACGCTTTTGGAAGCCTCAGGTGAGCTGCAGCTGCTGCACTGCCACAAGGGGATTCCAGATGTG
The DNA here is from genome assembly GCF_029582105.1 of Oenanthe melanoleuca. Lineage (NCBI taxonomy): Eukaryota > Metazoa > Chordata > Aves > Passeriformes > Muscicapidae > Oenanthe > Oenanthe melanoleuca. Next base: position 34,572,064 of record NC_079340.1, on the reverse strand, counting down.
GGACCAGAAAGAATGCAGCTGTGCCCAAGGGCTTCAGCAGCTTCCTTACAAAGGCACCGTTTCCATCTGCAGCACTGACTCCCAAAAAACAAACCCAGAAAGGAAAACAAAACCAAAGGGCTCTAGAGGCCATAGGAAAAGTGAAGAAAGGTTACTTCATTTACTAGTCCTGTCACCACTGCCCTGCTCAAACCTGGTCTTGGCCTTGCTACCATCACCATATTACCACTGCTTTCTGGCTTTGAGATAGAAAACAGCAAAGAAAATACATTTTAAGCATTTCAAGAGCAGCAGAGCATTGTAACATACTTATGAAGCTGATCCATCAACAACAAAAAGCCACAGCACAAATCAAGCTCATGGCTCTGTAACTTCTGTGCCTCTTGATCACATGAAGTTGATAAAAGGAGTTTGGTGATGGGACTGGAAGTTCCCAAAGCTGCAGCTGAGGCCTGACCTTACTGGAGCTCCCAGGGGCATGAACTGCAGATGTGCTGCTGCTCAGGATGATGCCAGTGCTCCTGTGGGACTGGCAGGGATGGCACAGGCAGGGCACACGGGCTGGGGGACAGCTGGGACAGCCCAGAGAGGGAGGCACGGGCTCAGGGAGAAAGGAATCACAGCTGGGCTCAGAGAATGGAATCACAGCTGGGCTCAGGGAGAATGGAATCAGAGCTGGGCTCAGGGAGAATGGAATCACAGCTGGGCTCAGAGAATGGAATCACAGCTGGGCTCAGAGAGAATGGAATCACAGCTGGGCTCAGGGAGAATGGAATCACAGCTGGGCTCAGGGAGAATGGAATCAGAGCTGGGCTCAGGGAGAATGGAATCACAGCTGGGCTCAGGGAGAAAGGAATCACAGCTGGGCTCAGGGAGAATGGAATCAGAGCTGGGCTCAGGGAGAATGGAATCACAGCTGGGCTCAGGGAGAATGGAATCACTGCTGGGCTCAGAGAATGGAATCACAGCTGGGCTCAGAGAATGGAATCACTGCTGGGCTCAGAGAGAATGGAATCAGAGCTGGGCTCAGAGAGAATGGAATCAGAGCTGGGCTCAGGGAGAATGGAATCACAGCTGGGCTCAGAGAGAATGGAATCACAGCTGGGCTCAGGGAGAATGGAATCAGAGCTGGGCTCAGGGAGAATGGAATTACAGCTGGGCTCAGGGAGAATGGAATCACTGCTGGGCTCAGGGAGAATGGAATCACAGCTGGGCTCAGAGAATGGAATCACTGCTGGGCTCAGAGAGAATGGAATCAGAGCTGGGCTCAGAGAGAATGGAATCAGAGCTGGGCTCAGAGAGAAAGGAATCACAGCTGGGCTCAGGGAGAATGGAATTAGAGCTGGGTTCAGGGAGAATGGAATCACAGCTGGGCTCAGAGAGAATGGAATCACAGCTGGGCTCAGAGAATGGAATCACAGCTGGGCTCAGAGAGAATGGAATCACAGCTGGGCTCAGAGAATGGAATCAGAGCTGGGCTCAGGGAGAATGGAATCACTGCTGGGCTCAGGGAGAATGGAATCACAGCTGGGCTCAGGGAGAATGGAATTACCATTGGGCTAGGGAAGAATGGAATTAGAGCTGGGCTCAGGAATCCTGGAATCACAGCTGGGCTCAGGGAGAATGGAATTACTGCTGGGCTCAGGGAGAATGGAACTGGAGCTGGGTTCAGAAATCCTGGAATTACAGCTGGGCTTAGGAACCCTGGAACTACAGCTGGGTTCAGGAATCCTGGAATCACATCTGGGCTCAGGAATCCTGGAATCACAGCTGGGCTCAGGAGCCACCATGTGCTGCTGCACTGCCAGCATTACTGGGCTTTTACACATCAATCTGAGCACAACTGAATGGAAAACAGATTAATTAAAAGGCCTTAAAAAAAAGGGCTCTTTCAAGAGAGTGCAAGTTTTGCTGTTAGCACACCTCAAGAAGAACTTCTTGCCCTACAGGCTCACACCTATGAGGAAGCAGCCACCATCTGAGAGGAATGTTTCAATAACAGTGGAAGTGAGAAAGAAAACTTCTATATAAATAGAAGTAATAACTTGAATTTTATTTTAAAACTGAGAAGATAAAAATAGTCTGTATAAATCAAACAAGTTGTCTCTTCATGTCACTTTTATGATGGACATTAATCTTAGTTTCTAGACAGAACTGCTGTCTGATGTAACCAGGCTTATTGACTTAATGGGAAGAAATTTATATTAGTCTAGGAAGCTGTGATGAATGCAGTCTTAAAGTTCAATGACTCAAACACTTAGTAACCTCAAACATTGACCTAGATAGACAGAAACTTAAATCTTAATCCTGGAGCATAAGTTTATGCTTCATTCAGGTTTTGTTGTCAAGGCATTTTGACTGCTCTGTGTTTTTCTGTCTCCTGGTGCACAGCTGTGTGCACACCCTGCCACTCCTGGGCCAGCTCTGTGTCCCTGCTGTGCCCAGCTCAGGACAGGCTCCCCCCAGCACAGGGCTCACCCAGGCCTGGCCTCTGCTCCGCAGCACCTGGCCCCATCCTCAAACATTCCCACTTCTTCTGGACTGGGACTAGGTCTGATAAACAGCCTTCACACCAAAGAGGTTAAAATGCACGTGTTCAATGAAAAGAAACGTTCCTTAATCTGAGCTCAGATAATATCACTGCAGCAAAAGCTGTTCAGCTGCTGGGCTGTCAGAAATTCAATGCAGCCAACAGTCTATGGATCACAAATGTGATTTAGCACACAACTGAAAAGCTGCAACACTGATTCTTGCAAAGAACAAGGCTCAGGCTTTTCTGTAATTTGGTTTGGTTTAGAAAATAAGACAGAAGATTAAACAAACCATTAGTGTCTTATGGCTCACACATTCAAAACTGGAAGTGCCTGATGTGATGTAATACCTGAAATATCGGAAATATCTAAACATGTACGGACACCAGATACTTGATTTGTCACAGGAACTGTGGTGAGAACACCCCAATTCCACCCCCACTGTCTGAACATAGAAGATAGTGGTTAACTACTTTATAAAATACATTTTTACAGCAACACTCATCCTGTACTGGGAGAGATTCCCAGCTGGAGGGATCCTGAAACACTGGAGTGAACAAAAAGCCACAGACAATCTACACGGGACCTTCGTGGGAAGTTGGTGCATGGAAACAGGAGGAACAAGGCAACCCAGCTTAACCTGATTAGTCTGGGGTTGAGGCAACATATTAATCAAGAGGACAAAACAATTCTGTTAATGACATTGCAAAGGTACAGTACAATAATCAATCATTTGCTACACTGCCAATGGTAAGACAAGCTCCAAAGGGCTGTGCTAACTGCAGGTTCCGAGTCAGATGGAGCCAGCGCAGCTCTGTCCCGCTCAGCCCAGGGAGCATTGCTGCTGTTTGGCGCCAGGTCAGGCGTCTGCAGCGGCCAGAGAGCCGGGGAGCCGGCCAGGCAGGGCCACCAGCGGCCACCCAGGGCCACGAACGGCCACCAAGGGCCATGAACGGCCACCAAGGGCCAGCAACAGCCAGCAGGGCCACCAATGGCCACCAGCGGCCACCAAGGGCCAGCAAGGGCCATGAACGGCCACCAAGGGCCAGCAACAGCCAGCAGCGGCCACCAGCGGCCACCAAGGGCCACCAAGGGCCAGCAACAGCCAGCAGCGGCCACCAGCGGCCACCAAGGGCCACGAACGGCCACCAAGGGCCACGAACGGCCACCAAGGGCCAGCAACAGCCAGCAGGGCCACCAATGGCCACCAGCGGCCACCAAGGGCCACCAAGGGCCAGCAAGGGCCATGAACGGCCACCAAGGGCCAGCAACAGCCAGCAGCGGCCAGCAGCGGCCACCAAGGGCCACCAACAGCATGGCCACCAAGGGCCAGCAAGGGCCATGAACGGCCACCAAGGGCCAGCAACAGCAACCAACAGCCAGCAACGGCAACCAAGGGCCAGCAACAGCATGGCCACCAAGGGCCAGCAGCGGCCAGCAACGGCCACCAAGGGCCATGAACGGCCACCAACAGCCACCAAGGGCCAGCAAGGGCCAGCAATGGCCACCAAGGGCCACCAAGGGCCAGCAACGGCCACCAACAGCCACCAAGGGCCAGCAAGGGCCAGCAATGGCCACCAAGGGCCAGCAACGGCCACCAACAGCCACCAAGGGCCAGCAATGGCCACCAAGGGCCACCAAGGGCCAGCAACAGCCACCAACAGCCACCAAGGGCCAGGAATGGCCAGCAACGGCATGGCCATGAACAGCCACCTACGGCCACCAACAGCATGGGCACCAACGGCCACCAACGGCACAGCCAGCAACGGCCACCAACGGCACGGCCACGCTGCCCGTGTGGGACACTGGGACACACGGACACAGGGACACGGGGACATGGACAGATGGACACTGGGGACACACGGACACAGGGACACAGGGACAGGGGGACACATGGACACAGGAACACACCGACACTGGGATATAGACAGACAGACACAGGGACACATGGACAAGGAGAGACGGACATGGACAGACAGACATGGGGACACACGGACACTGGGACACTCAGACATGGACACAAGGACAAGACAGACACTGGGACACTAGGACACAGGGACAGACAGACACAGGGACAGACACACAGAACCCTAACCCCTGGTCTCTTCCTGTCTAGCAGTAGATTACATTTTTATTCGAACCATTTTCCTATGCAAGTAAAATAAATGAAAGCCGTAAGAAAATTCAACTTCCCACTCTGCATCGCCTTCCTCACGTTCAAGAGCCAGTCCCCTGCTTACCTGCAGGAGGAATGACACAAGGAACTGCACCAACAAGTCCTCAGAAGCTACTGACCTCAATGGGCTTCCTTGGGAATTTACTTATTTACCAAATTAAAAAAAAAATTAATGCCTGGAGTCAATGGGGGTGATCTGCCCCTACTGATTTTGAATTGCAATGACTGCAAGGACCCCGACTCACCCAGTATCCTGTATGGCTGCACTAATGGTTGTGGTTTTCCTTGATAAAAATGAAACATAAGGCATAAGGAAAACAAGCCTACTAGCTCAGGACAGGAAAAAAATAACTTTGCTGCTATGTACAAACACAAAATCGAACTTCTGCAATTTAGTATCCACATTTAGTTTTGTATTTTTAAACTGTAAATTATCAAACCAGCAATACTTGTTTCCTAGCAACATTTCAATAAATTATTAGACAAATCCAAACCACTCATATGGAATTTTTAGCCTTTAAAAATTCCATATATATCTGCCTGGTCTTTAAAGCATGCTCCCAACCAGAGTAGTGTGACATTTTTATGCTGGAGGTTTTACAAGGATTAGTCATCATTTTTGCTATTCTACACCGTATAATCACCCATGTAAACTCATGTCAGCTTGCCTTAAATTAACTTTAATTCCGGTTTGCCAAAGAAGAAAATCAGGCTGTAACTAAATGAGGTCAAGGACTTGGAGGACCTCATGGAGTGCCACAATACCTGGATCTCTTTATGAAGTCTGTCTGCTCATCATGAGCCACGCAAATGGCTGCAAGTATGGATGGCAGATTAAATAACTCTGTTTAGCATTAGTCAGAAATAAGAAACAATAACTAATATTTGTAAAAAGTTACACCTGAAATATTCCACTCTGTCTTATGTTAAATGTACTTAGCAGAAAGGTCAGAGCTCCTGAATTTGCTAGATAAATAAATGTTGGTGAGGTGGATGAATCACTGGAGAATTGGTGCATGGCAGCGAATGAATAACCTGCAAATGCTTCCCAAACCCCATTATTTCCCTTTTTCCAGTAGGCCAAAGATTCATGTCCCTGCATGCCGCCAGTTCATTACAGAGAAATATCATTCCTCTCCTGGCACTCTCTGGGCGGCCTCTCAGCCCCACGAGGACCCTTTAATGTTTAATTCCCCATCATCTGCTCCACTGAACAGCTTAATCTCTGCTTGTATGATCAATACTATATCAGTGTAAATTAAAATGACAATTTTAAAGTAATTAAGCCTGTTAATGCTCGATTCAAATGTCATTATTTGCACAAGGGATTGAGGAGAAATTACATCGTGTCCAGGGTGACAGGAAAATGTTTGAGCCTTCTCAATCCTGTTGCCGCTGTGCCACTGGAGGCTTTAGCAAAGCAGATTAACTTCTAGCTCCCACTGCCAGGATACCTATCCAATTTCAAAAGAGGATAACACAATTTGATAAATTTAATTCCAGCTACAAACTCAATTATTGTGATAATGGATGAAAACTGGGAGGAGACACTAAACAAGACTCACATAAAAAATACACTTAACTTCAGAATGAGATACAACAGTAATTGTTTTATTTGATTTGCTCTATCCCTTTTGAAAACCCTTTAAATAATTGTGATTGTTAGAAGAATGGCCAGCATTTATTAAATAGCATGAGCTTTAAGATCAAAGTGGCTGCAGTTTAAAGGATTTTGGTCACAATGGAAATGTTGCTATCCTTCGTTGTACAGCTACATTTATTAGACAAGTAAAATTACATCATTACAGTATTGGATCTCATAAATAGATCTATAAAACTCAACTACACTCAGATGAAATCTCAGCCCATTCTACGTGCTGGCCTTTCCAGACCCTGCCTTGACAGCATGTAGTCATTTATTATTTCAAAGGAAGATTTTAATAGTAGAAAACCCTAAACTTTATGAGACAGATAGGAGTGGGTTTGGATTTCAGGCCTGAGCAGTGGAAGTGCAGTCAGGCTATTGTTACCTGAGCTCATCTCTAACCCTGGCAAACAGAAACCCACAGCAATTTGGGCAAAACACTGGACAGAGCCACCAACATTTTATACTGAGCAAAAGTGAATCACTGAATGCCACGGTTTTCACTCAGTGGGAAGGGGAAGCCAAAACCCTCTCATGCAAAGGAAGTTCCAACAGCAAAGGCAGCAGCAGCCTGAGAGTCCATCAGCATTCCTGTCACTGGAGATTGTTTAATAAATTCCGTTTATCTGACCGTTTGCATTTCCCAAAGTTCTCTGAAATAATTATATTGAATTTTTATTAGTGCACATGAACCATTTTTGGCTTTCACTTCTTTGAATAATAAATGGCATATATTAAAGTGCCTTACAGGTCTAATAAGTTGCATCAGATCCATGTAGGCCTGTCTTATTAACTTTTAGTTTAAATTACAGCAGAATTCATCAATCAGTGTTTCTAAAAAGAAGACTGCACATTGCCACAGACTCTCAAGAAAAACGGATCTCAGGACAATTAAAACATCTACTGTGTCTCAAGTATTTAATCAGAAAATCTATCAACCTGCAGATTTTCTTAAATGAACTCTCTAACAAAGAACCCTGAAGGGGTAACCAAAGACCATTAAATATTTTTCACAACAATGAAGAAAATTCAAATAAAGAACTGAGCTTTAAAAACAAGCTTAAGCTTTTTAACTGAATTAGTGAACTCCAGCCCAAGCAGAGCTCTGACATTCAGTCCAGCTGATGGAGAGGTGTGCAGCAGGCTCGGGGCTCACTCCTCACTCAGCAGCTGCTGCCCTGGCACAGCTCAAACCCAAGGAAAAACATCCTTCTCCTGCAGGAATAGCTGCAGATTCCAAACTGGGAGCCACAGGAATGATTAACTGTGAGTTAATTACAGTTTGCTCTGATAATGCATCTTTAAATTCTAAAGCTTCTGCACCAAAACAGAACCAAACTGCTGTTTTTAAGGAAATAACCAGAAATGACATCAAACAGTGACTCTGGGATTCCCCAATTCCTGCAAACTCTGCTCTGCCCTCCCTCTTCTCACAGCAGGGACAGCCCTGAAGAACTGGCTGTGCCACAGCAAATGGAAGCCTGCAGGTGTCAGCAGGGGCTCCTCCTCAAGAAACTGGAAAGAGGAAATTAAACAGACATCTTTTGGAGGGTTTTTAAAATTAAATTAGTATGAAGTAACACTCTTTTCACACCACAGTGAAATTACTGCCCCTAATAATTATATGCAGTATCTGCATTGACAGCTTGAAATATTTCCCCCGTCATGCAGTAGGAAAAATTAATCCAGACATGAGTCCACACATGGATTCTACAGCTAGCTAGCTGAATTCACAGAACAGATATGAAACAGCAGTGAGGTGCCAAGAGTCTTGAACAGGGCAGAGGAAACAAAGAGAGAAAGAGGGAAAGAGGGAAAGAGGGGAAAGAATGGAAAGAAAGGAAAGAAAGGAAAGAGAGGAAAGGAAGGAAAGAAAGGAAAGAAAGGAAGGCAAGATACAACATTCAAATGAGTGCCTGAATAGAGTATTAGAATATTTTCCTTTGCCCCTCACTGAAACCTGGGCACACAGCACTCAGCTTTTCTGGCTTGCTTTACCAGCAGGGCGTGTTAATGGACATCCCACCGTATGGAGCAACACATTAATTGTTTCCCCATGTACAATAATTGCTCCATTTATCATGCACATGTTGACCCATGTTGGCTTTGCAAAGCTTAATGATCAGCACTGATCCCAGTGCCTGAAGAATGGAGGAAGCACAGGTAAAATCTACCCCAAGTGACAGATCCATTCAGAATTATTAAACATACCTTTGCTGCTGGAGATAGAAAAAGTGTTCAACCTCACTTTGCTTTTCAAATTGCACTGGCAGGCTTTTAAAGAAACAACACAGGTCAGTAGAAACAAGCCAAACATTACTGGGAGTCCATCAGATTTATTTATGCTCACCACCATTCTGTGTGAAAACAACTCTTTCTCTTAACACTGCATCTAGTATGAGCTGTTTTTTTTCTAGGCTTTTATTAACCTGTGAGAAGATGAGGAAAACCAAGTGCTTTAACAGACTGTTAACCTGCCTTGGTCTTCATCCTGCTATGCAGATTTGGATTGCTCAGGGTGGTGGAGGGTCCCTGTCCTGTGCTGGCAGCTGCTCACACCAGGCACCCATCCTGGGCAAGGCACCCAAACATCCCTTGGTGGTGGGGCAGCAGATGGCACGTCAGACCCAAACTCTGTGAGTGCAGCCACCTCAGCAGAGCCCAAACACACAAAGGACACTTTGTGAGAAATGACTGACTTTGCTGTGCTTTGACTGGAAGGAACCTGCTGAGCTCCCTGACCACAGGATCAGCTGTAGGGGTCCCAGACCATGGAGGGAGGAGGCTCCAAAAACCAAAACACTCCTGGTGCCAGTGCCAGCACAAGCCACGAGTGCCTGGATGGAGCAGGACACGGAGCAGAACACAAACCTGGACCCCAAATCAGCCTCTGTGACTCTTGGCTCTTCCTTCTGCTGCTCACTGCTTCAGTGGCTTCTGTCAGCAAATGCTAACAAGCCCAAAAGCTCTTTAACAAATTTTCAGCCTGCCCCTATAGATTCTGTGCAGAATATTTGTTTCACACGTGCTGCCATGGCACAGCACTCAGTCATATTTGTCTTTTGCCCTGATATATGGTCCAGCCACAACACACTTGCTCAAACCTCAGCCAGCCTGTCAGTCACAGGCTCTTTGTACTCCTTAGGAAAGTCCAGAGACAAGAGACTGAATTAACAGACAATCTGGGCATAACACTGGTTTTAACATAAACAAAAAAACTAAATGTAACCAGCAAGACTTCTGCTGACTTCTGGTTTTTTAATATCACAACCAGAGGAAGGTTGCTGAGCACAGTGTGAGGTGACCATGGTACTGCCACATGCTGCAGGAGCTGGGGATGCTCCTGCCACGAGATCTCAACCCTGGCACTGCTTTCATCAGGAGTCAGGACAAGGATGTTCAAAGTTCTCCTTTTTGCCATGAAATAGAAACATTTTTGAAAATAAGAGAAAAATACCCAAATAGATAGTAGGACTGATAGTGGGTTCTCTTTAATTTCCAAAGCAAAACAGAATCTAATATTGCTTTTCCACTTGGAAATACTCCTAAATAGGAAAGGGGGAAAGTTTTAATGCTGCTGTGTTAGACACACTGCCAAAGATGCTCACAGGACAATGACTGCAAGGCCAGGAAGGAGGGAGACAACATTTGAAGATTGTTATGAATTCTTTCTCACTTTCCATCTCTACATCAGTGCCTGTGAACCTGTGGATTTTTGCTCTTTCACTGGTTCCTTGACCTACACTCTTATTCCCTTCCCATTTTTTTGATTACTGAACTGGACCTTTTATGAACAAACACAGAGAACAACCATTAACCCACAGTCAAAAAATGTCCCTGAAAATAAACACAGGATCTTTGTTATTTAGCACACACAAAGAGAAGAATATCAGGTTTACAAATGGCATTTACTCACATTAGTAAAAAATCAAATTTTTTTTCCCCCCTTTACCCTCACCTCATGTGATCTGAGAGGACATGAAGCACACTGCCAGATTTCCCAGGACATGGGAACCCCAGCTGTGAGCTGGTGCTACCTGCAGATTCCTGTGTGTAAACCTCACAGCCCTGGAGCACACCATGTGCCATGTCACAGGAATACCAGTAACACAGATGCAGGTTTAAAAGAGAATAAATAGTGTGAACCCCAGGAACTGTAATCCAACCCCTGCCCACTAACAATGGCTGCTGAATAACCTGGCTGAAGAAATGCAGCTCTGGAGGGAAGTGGACAATGACCTAAACTGCCATCAGTTCCAACAAGTAATTTACAGAGATCCAGTTTTATTCCTCTTAACTGATCACATCTCCTTGAATTAAACAGAATAAACACATTATTTTAGCTGTACTGGAACTGTCAGGCCCTGGCTAGTAGGGGAAGCACAGTGCAGAATGGGAACTTGTGCTGATGGAAAGGCACAGAGGGGTGAACAGTGCCTGGGGACAGCTGGGCTGCACTGAGGGCTGCAGGACAGAGCCAACAGCCCCAGGGCCTTTTCACCACTGCCCAAACCCCTCCTGGCCATTGGAGAGCCCCCTGTGCCCACTGCAGCTCTGCCCCAGGGGTTTCACCCCTGCCCAAATTCTCCCCCTGCCCACTGCAGCTCTGCCCCAGGGGTTTCACCCCTGCCCAAACTCCCCCTGCAGCTCTGCCCCAGGGGTTTCACCCCTGCCCAAACTCCCCCTGCAGCTCTGCCCCAGGGGTTTCACCCCTGCCCAAACTCCCCCTGCAGCTCTGCTCCAGGGGTTTCACCCCTGCCCACTGCAGCTCTGCTCTCCACCACCTCCAGCACAGAGCCGGGCTCTGCACTGCTGCAGCAGCAGAGCATCAATCACCCTCTCCAGGAGAGCACCAGCACCCACACTCAGCTGGCTGCTTCTCCAGAGAAAATCACTTTCTGAAAACAGGTGACTCTATTTTATCCTTTCCACGAACCAGAAAGACACCCCCAGCCCCAGAGCAGCTGCAGTGACAGGGCCAGCCCCAGTTAAAGAGCTCATTCCACTGCTGCCCCTACTGCTGCTCACATGTAAAATGAACTTAAACCGACCAAGCAAAAATAATCCATTTAATGCTTATGCTCTGTGATGCATTTCTATGGGGTTTCTATTGTTGTTGTTACAGTGCTTCTGTTCATTCTTATGCTTTAGTGGTTCAACTGCAATTTATCAGCCTGGAGTGGAAAATACCTGGCACCTACTTAAAATGCATGGAGCTAGCAATAAAATTAACCTTGTGGCAATTGTTTTCCCACATGTTTGATAGACCAATGTCAGCTCATCTGTTAGAAGGAAATAAAAAAGTCAAGCCTAAATGTACAAAAAATTATGATGGAAGCCTTAAATAAAGCAAGGGTAATGCAAGTTTATTGAGTCAAAAATCAATCAATCAATGACCGAGTGGATTAGGAGCACCTCATAAGCCCCAAAGAAATAATTTGCCCAAACACTGAGATTTAACGGTGGAGGACCAAATTCCAACACTTTTAGGAAGTAAGTAATGAAAAATCAATTTGAAAGGAAAAACAGATCAAGAACCCTGGATTCTGACACGCCGACACATTTATTGCTGAATACCATTTCTCGGCTGACCCGAAAACTTCGGGAGGTGTTTATTTACTTTCAACACCTTCCCGAGATCAATATTTTTAATTTGGATCCGAGTTATTATTTTTCACATCACAGCATCGGGGAGTGGAGTAAAGTGGCTCATATTTTAGTGCTAAAAAGATCGATATGACAGCTTCACCTTCAGCGCAGCCCGCGGCGCGCGGCAGCACAGCCCTGCTCCAGCAGGTCATACCCCAGCCGGACAGCCCGTGATTTACCTGCTCACCCAGGGCCTGCTGCCCTCACAAAACCAATCTTGCTTCCCCCACTTTATCAGGCTGTCTCTGCGGGAAGGGGGAGGGGGCAGAGAGCGAGGGACAATCAGTTCCACAAAGCGGATTACGTCCCTCATCGTAAGTGCATCCATCCGTTTTTACCTGCCGCGGACCAGGGCACATCTGTAATCGATAATTAATTTTCCATAAATTTCAAAATATTGTTGTGGTGGCTGGAAGGAGCGGAGCGCCCAGGGGAGGCGGAGGGAGGATCCCGGTGGCTCTGGTGGCTCTGGCAGTGGGAGCTGCAGGGCAGGGACAGGCAGGGACAGCAGGGACAGGCAGGGACAGGCAGGGACAGCCTGGACAGGCAGGGACAGGCAGGGACAGCCAGGGACAGGCAGGGACGGCAGGGACGGCAGGGACAGGCAGGGACAGCCAGGGACAGGCAAGGACAGGCAGGGACAGCCAGGGACAGGCAGGGACAGGCCAGGGACAGGCAGGAACAGGCAGGGACAGGCAGGGACAGGCAAGGACAGGCAGGGACAGCCAGGGACAGCCAGGGACAGGCAGGGACAGGCAGGGACAGGCAGGGACAGGCAGGGACAGGCAGGGACAGGCAGGGACAGCCAGGGACAGGCAGGGACAGCCAGGGACAGCCAGGGACAGGCAGGAACAGGCAGGGACAGGCAGGGACAGGCAGGGACAGGCAGGGACAGGCAGGAACAGCCAGGGACAGCCAGGGACAGGCAGGGACAGGCAGGGACAGCACCTGCTGTGCTGCCCAGCAGGACCTGCACTGCACAGGAACACGGGCTCCAAACCCCCTGCACCACCTCCACCCCAGGACAAGAGACCCAGATGCTGCACAGACACCAGCAGAGCTCTGGAAAAGGACGAGTGCTCCTAACCCTGAGAGGAGCATTACCTGCAGGTTCCACTGGGGTCAGCCATGGGATGTGAGTGGCACAAGCCCTGTGGCACTTGGGATGGCAGAGCTTACCTGGGCACGCCCTGCACAGGTAACTGCTGCAGGCTCCTGGACAAAGCACTCTCATGATGGCACAACAACTCAAACCAAGCACTAACTGGACATCCCAAGTGATTTTGTAATATATGGTAATGTCCAGCCCAAGAAGTCATTGGTGACAGAGCTGTTACCTGTTATTTAGTGCAGTAATCAGTTCCTTAAAAGCACAGCTCACTTGAAACCACATAGATACCTTTCCCAGTTTGATATCCACCAGTAAGCTGCATTTATGAGGAAATCCCACACTTTCTTCCTAGTGTGTCTTAGAAAACAAGCAGCAGAGACAAGGAGGAAATGTGTCTGCAAGAGGGGCTGCTCCAAGGAACATGTTCTTTTCTCAGCATAATTAATAGCTCAGACTCTTTAAAAAATTGCTTTCATGAAGTCGTGTGCTTGGAAGAGTGATAAATGACATTCATCCTCCTGGGGTGTGTTCCAGAATACTAACTGAAAAGTAAATGCAGGACTATTTCTCCAAATTATGTATCTGAGTGAAAGGTCATATTAAAGGAGCAGCTTTATGTAATGACATTAACTGAAAGGCAGCAGCTCCTGGCTCCCTGACAGCAGCCCTGCAAAGTCAGGGTAAGGAGACGTCCTCGGGCTCGAGGGGACATGCACAGCACCCAGCACATCCTCCCTGCCACGCCTCCTCTGCATGGCCAGGCACTGACAGCACTCCTCAACTCCTGCCAAACTCCTCCTGGGCTCAGGAACTGCAGAGACTCACCCAAAGGTGTGCACCAGCACCTGTGGTTTGGGACACTTTGGAAGGAACAGTCCCTGGATTTCCCTGCAAAGAACTCATTTCCCAATTAAATCTCACAGCTCAGTAAGAATCCCTGCATTGTTGATCTCTGTCAGTCAGAAACCAAAGGGATCCAGGCTGACAAATGACATTTTTTACTCTTATGTTTGGATTAGGAGATCAGAAAACAGACACTAAAAGCTGCCTGAGAGCAGCCCAAGGTTCCTGGTGCTCCCAGGGCTATGTGGAAACCTGGCAGGGAGCAGTTGGGAGTTGGTATCTCTCACCTGGGAGAAAGGCTGGAAACTGAGGATGTGCCCAAGGCCCTGCAAACATCCATCACTGGCTGTGCTTGGTGCAGACACAAACCCTGGACACTGCTCCCCAGACTTCCCACCCCCCATCCTTGGTAAGGAGCACATCCTTCCCACCCAGCCACAGACACCCAGCACTGCTAACACCCACTGCCCCTCTGGAGAACTCAGAGACTGTGCAAACACTAGCTACTGGCTCATGGCTAAAGATAAAACCATGGAGCAGAGCTGTGGAGAACTGGAAATCCTAGGAAATGACTGCCAAGTGATGTCTCCAGTTTCACAACCTGGTTTAGAATTGGTTCATCTAAGTTGTTTTAAGTTTGTATTTTGCAAGTGTTCTAATTTTTTTTAGCTCAGATTTTTCTCACTCTTTCAGGACAACTAGATATACTTTTTTTTATTGTCCATCAAAAAATGATTTCCATATACAGAGGAATAACCCTTGTCTACATGGAGAAATTACCAGTCAATACAAATTTATAGCAAAAAGCTGTTTTACACTTCCACAGAAAACAGTCTCCAAATTATGTTTTCATCCCTTCCTTCCCCATTTACCTCTGAGGCCCCTGGCCACAGGCAAGTGCTCTCCCCTGCTGCCCAAAGCTGCAGGGAGGTGCCAGCAGAGAGGAGACTCTGCAGAGAGGACCCACCATGGAGAGAGGTCCAGAGGAGCTGCAGGTAAACTCTGGTTTATCTGGGAGCCCCAGAGGAAACTCACTCTGTTCTTTGTTCCACAAAGAAATGAGTCTACACAGAAACACTCCATCCCTTTTGGAGACCTTTTCAGGAATGCAAGGCAGACAAGGCTGCAGCCCCAGAGCCTGGGTTTAATAAGCCATTGCTGTAATTAGCTGAGAGAGACAAAAATTATTGCAATACCAGTTAGAGGGTTTTGTGTTTGGTTGTGAGTTTCTGGTATTTGTGTGTGTGTTGGTTTGATTGGGTTTTTTAGATTAAAGTTATTAATCTAAGTAACTTTTAGATCAAAATTATTAAAGTTATTATTTACTTTGTCTTCTATCCCTTCTATCTATGGGTAAATCCTTTTACTGGTCATGAGGACTTTGCTCCCAACATTCTCACACTTTACCCACCCATGCAGACCTCCTTCTGCTTACCTGATTCCTTCCTCTGTGCTCCAAACCCCCAGACTGCTCTGCTGGAAGTGGCCAAACATCAGCTATGAATGTTAACATGAGTTCCACGTGAACCTGGCCCATTTTCTGGGCAGCCCTGTAACTCCATGACCCTGAGCTGTCCCTGCTGCTCCCAGGGACATAGACCAGCTCACCAGTGCCAGGTGTGACTTTGTCATTAAACATCAGCCCTAACATCTGAATGGGACAGATTTCCACCTCCCATGGTATTTACAGCATTTAATGGTCCCTTTTGGCCCTTTCCTGTCCCAAATGAAACTCTGCTCTTTTACTGACTTTGTTATTTGGAGGAAACAATCTACTTCTCAATGCCAATTCCTGTTTATATTCCTTACAATGCACAAGAGCACTGTGCCCCCACCACCCTGCCAGAGAGGGACCCCTGCCCAGGCACAGCAGGGAGGGTTTGTGGCTAAGCCAGGGGTAATGCCCATCACTCCCAGAACCAATGTTCACAGAGATTTCACTTCAGCCAGCAATCAGATTTCACATTTTTCTCCAACAACACCTTTTGTCCACCTGGAAGAGATGGAATAGAATGAAACAACCCCAAACTCCTTTACACTTTGATATGCAGAACCAGAAGAAGGGAACAGATAACAGCTCTTCCCAATTGCTGCCACCCACCTCTGGAGACCTGGTAATTATCCTGTTTATTCCAAAACATTGTTATGATCAGTTGCTTTTGTTTTGCTACATTTCTAAATGCTAATAAATCACTGCCAATATGGCAATCTGTGATCAGTGTAAAGGCCAGGAGTGAGGCACTCACCACCAGCAAGATTTGGAACTGTTTGGACAGAGGCAGCAGTGTCTCAGCCAGAATTCATGAGCAAAAATCACTAAATTTGTCAAAACGACTCAACCCCACATTTCTACCTTTTCCTTTTTTGTTTCACACACTTTGCATGTCAGACAAATTATCAGGAAAATACTCCTCATTTGACATTTCATTGCTTAATGCTTTACTGGTGCAGTAAAACAAGACAACTGCTGAAATTATAGGAAAATAAATTTGTAATTTCTTCCTCATTTAGCCATTTTTGAAGCTTGTGTATAGGAAAGTCATTAATGTTATGTCCTCCTATCGACGTTCCAAGCCTTTCAAGGGATAACTAATGTTTTTTCTATACTCTTCCATGTGGCCAGTTAAATTAGACACATTATTTCTGTGCTGTTAGGGAGCACTGATCAATAGGCACTTGGAAAGCCCTCTGAAACCGAGTGGAGACACTTGCTCAGTGTCAGAGCTTGGCTGGGTCTGGTGCTGCTAGTCCTGCCTGGAGGGGTGGGAGAGCAGGGCAGGGAACCCAACTGCCCTGGGATGTTCACAGCCAGGGCTTTATTCAGCTACAAATGCTGAGTTATAACAGTATTGCAAACACTGCTAAACCCATTCACTGCTGCCAGCAAACACCCACAGCTGATTTTTCTGCAGTCACGCTGATCTCATTTAATATTAATTCAGTGCCTCAGACAAACACATTAGCAAGTGCCTTAAGCAGCATTTCATAATTCCTCAAGCAATTATTTTCGTATTTTCCCACCTCACATCTTTTGTGGAAAGCCAGAGCTGCTCCAAATCAAACATTTTGTCACACAGACCAAATTCCACGCCTGCATTACCTGAAAGCAGCTGTTAATGACATGAAGTGTGCCTGGCCCTGCCCTTCAGCCTGCCACACACAGATGCAAACAGCATTTCTGACTGCTCCTTGCCTTAGGCTTTTTTTCTGTAAAAAGACAAAACTTGGGAACTAGCTGCCCGAATTTCTGAAGAGAACATCCATGCAGGGCTTTGAAAACATAGTTTAAAGCATTTCCTGTATGATTTGTGTCAGATCCTCAATTACTTCAGCAGGTAACAGTTTTCCATTACCACTCCTGCTGTTCTGTTAAACACATCACATCCCCTGAGCACTGGGCAAACCTTTGCACAAATGCCCTGAGCCCTCAGCCCTGGGAGAGCCTG